>NC_081405.1:342439234-342539234 GCF_030272615.1 Cryptomeria japonica | reverse complement strand
AATTAAAAATTGAGGGATAATGATAAGCATGATTATGAGAGATTCTAGAAGGATTAATTAGGTTGAGTGGGATTAGGAAAAGTGATTTGTAGGAATCACATGACTAGGTTAATTAATTAGAATTAATTAACTGGGTGGGTTTAGAGGAAACAATTATTGGAGGGGACTTTAGAAGAATAGGGGAATAATTAATTTATTTGATAAATTAATTATTGGACAATAGGGATAGGATTAATTAAAATAGATTTAATTAATATTGAGAAGAATAAGGATAACACAATCAAGTCAATTAATTATGTTGATAGGCTTAAATTAATTAAATATTAATTTTAGGTGTCTACATTTTGCCCCTCTTTGATATAACATTGTGAAATAATGTTTTATCAAAGAAGAATAAAACATAGTGGAAGAAATGGATAAGGACTAGTAACATGATGCTCCAGTCATGAAATGAGGAAGAATGATAAGGAGGAAGGATGACGAGGAAGCAATGGTTGGAGTGTTGTGAATGAAATGAGACAAAGAAATGATAAATGGATTGGATTTCTTGTTGAGAAAGTATAGAGAGAAAACCTAGATTTGATATTGCCATGGATATTCTACACCATTGATTATAAGAACCAGGATGATATGAAGATCTGAGGCGTGGACTGACACTCAATTAAATAGGAATGCTTTGCACACAATCGTGCAAGTGTTGATAAACCCTAATGTAGGGTTGTCAGTTCGTGCAAGGAAGACCTTCAAACACACCATGCCATGAAAACTATACCCCATTATACACCAGCCAAGACATACCAAGATATAGGATGATCAAGGTAGTCCTGAACAAGTATAGTCCTGGGACACAAGATGAAAACAAAGTGAAATGCTCAAGCATGCAAACAATATGCACATGAACAACTTACATCTCTTTCCAAGAGTAGGACATGGATTTGGATAAACTATCAGACTAGGGAAGGATGCATCCCAATGGGCATGTGATGGATTTGGATGAACTGCCAGACATGGGAAGGATTCATCCTGATGGGAAGGGTGTGGATAGATTGATGGATGGATGTGCAAGATCTATAGATGAGAGGATTGACACTTGGATTTGATTAGCAAAGTATGGATGGGTGCTTAGGTTAGGTACAAGTTAGTGTGAGCTCGGGTAGATGGGGAAAGCTTAGTTTGATGGATTGGATAGGATTGGAAGAAGGATAAATGATTAGATAGGACAAAAAAGGGGATGGATGATTGAGTAGGATTGGCTTGGGGATGAGATTATTGATTAAATTTAAAGAGATGGAGAATATGATTGGATTAGAAATTGGATAGGATGGGGTGGATTGGTGGATAGGATTTGATTGACTGGAACCAATTGTTGGCAATATAACAAGGATATTGAGAAGGTTGTTGATGATTATGGACATAACTGATTAAAGATGTTTTACTATCTTGATATTATTATTTTGTCATTGATGTCAAGAAATTGATTTTCTAATTCAGTATGATGTTGCCATATCTTAAGAAATATGATATGAAGATTATAAAGAAATCAGTAAAGACACAGGAAAGAATATGATGAATAAAGGGATAAGTTATTCAATGGGCAACTCTACTGAGTCAGACAATGATGAGATCTTGATGTTTTAGATTGTTTTAACATCATACATATGTTGTAAAATGTAAAGGTTAATACTACACTATGTTATCAGGCAAAGAATCTAGTCAGTAAACTCTAAGGTTATTGCAGTCGGTTAATGAAGACAGAATGTCTATCGAGTAAAGTTTAGTATTCACCAAGTTGTAACTGAGCTATTAAAGAATGCATTGAATGTTTACATGTGATATTTAATGAAAGAAGCTGATGAGATGGAGTGGATCAATGATTGGCAAGCCATGGAAGAAGTTTGTTAACAAATCTAAGGCAATGGAAAGTCGGCAAGAAGATCTACAGCTCAGATTGAACTACATTACCCTAACACAAGTTCCAAGATGATTGTGCAAGTTCCAAGGTAGGGTAGAACATTTTTTAGATCGTAAGATACAATGAACCTGGACAAGATTGAAGATCTGATGGCTATAATTGATCATGGGAAATGTGATCAAGGAGATTAAGCAGTTAGATGATTGTTTATAAATAAGGAACTGTTGATAAACAGTGGATGCGGGCAAGTGTATGCATAGGGATGCTACATAGTGATCACCGAGCACAGAAGATTGACGACCTATTGGAATAATAGAGTATTGATGCCCAATAGATAGACAAGATTAGTTCTATGTCTAGATTGTGTTGAATAAATAAGAATCTTCTTTAGCATTTTAGATGTGAAGTTGCAGATAGATTGTATTACTGTTAGCTTGTGAAAGTAATAGGAAATCTCTTAACTAAGTGCACTTAACAGTCTTATAAGTAAATCATCTAACAAGGTGACATTCAAAATGAGTGTTTGAAATCCTTTGACAAGGTCACTTATAACAAAGTGAAGATCCTAATAGATCTGAGGGAAATCCCTTAACCGGGTCACATCTAGCAATGTGTTTTGTAATCTTTAATAGGATTGGCTTTTAACCGAGCATACTCTAGAAGAGTATATTTCTCAGTGGGTTTGAAATCCTACAGTGGTTTTTCCCTATTTGGGTTTCCACGTTAAATCTAGTGTTATGAGTTTTATATTGTTCATATGCTTTTGGGTTTGCATGTTTGACAGTTTTTATTCTATGACTGATATATGTTATCGAGGTAGAATCTAATGTTTTCATTGATGATTAAGTTTGTATGATTCACCCCCCCCCCCCCCCCCCCCCCGCATCTCATCTTGTTGGCTATCGGATTTGACTTATATTAAGTATCATAACTATCACCAATGACAAGGGAGAACCAAGGATTGGTAAGAGGATGGATGAATGGAAGGAGGGAGTTATTGTATGGATAGGAGACAGGTGGATGGAGTAGATGGATATGTATAGGATACAGAGGATTGAAGGGTAGGGTGATGGAGTCCCAAGGAATATGCTGCAAAGGAGTGCAATGCCCCACATTAGAGGTAGTGGAATTAAGGATGAAAGGATGGTGGATAAAGATGTATGAGGTGGAAGGATTCTTGGCATTCTACACTATTATGAGAATAGTTGATGTTGTCATTGATGGAAACCAACTTGCAACTCACCGGAAATTGGTTTCTACATTCCCGACTATAGACACCTAAAAATGGTCAACGCTTGCGGAGTCATACTTTAACATTTGCGCATTGCCTCATTTTAGGTTTTTGCGTCGCATTAACATTTCTCCTATGATTCACACTTGATCTTTATTATTTGTGAGCATCGAGTCATTCTTCTACATTCTTCATTCATCTCGCTCTCAAATTTGATCTTGTCGACAACATTATCCAGTCATGATTTTGATCAATTTTATCCTATCGCATCAATGTGCGTGCTTATTTGGACATTGTCAATCCTAATTAGGGTTGTGTCCTCTTTTCAATCTTATCATCATGCGATCTATTTGTCATCGATCATTGTCCTCTTATCCATTTTGTCATCGATTGTTGTCATTTTCAGTCTTATCATCTTGCGATCGATTTGTCATCGATCATGGTCATTTTCAATCTTGTCATTTTGTGATCGATTTGTCATTGATCATTGTCCTTGTCAATCTCTTCAATTTTGCAATCAATTTATCATCAATCATCTTCGTCTTCTCAATCATGTCAATTTGGATCAATTAGTCATTGTTCCTCATCAATTGGCACATTTATCAATCAAATCATTTATCACATTGGTCATTTATCAATTCAAAATCATGATTAAATGAAATCGACATTAATTATCTCTTGTCAAGACCTAATTGTCATTCTCGCATTGCTAATTCATCTCCTAGGGTTTCATGATTTAATCATTTAACCTTGTTTGTTATTTCTTCCTCTAGGATTAATAATCATTTATTTATCCTAAGTCTTCTCATTACAATTAAATATTCATTTAATTGGCTAATTATTCCTCTTTTGTGAATTAATTAATAAATGACAAATTATTAATTAATTTACCTAATTTCCTATTTTCCATCAAATTCTAATTCCTAATTTTCATCAATTTCAATTTTTCTAATTTCCTAATTTCTAATTTCAATTCTCTCCTATTTTTCTCCTAATTTCATGGGAATGACATAGAAATTTGTCATAATTTGTCATAGTTGACAATCAATCAATTCTTGACATAGAAATTTGTCATAAATTGTCATAAATCATCAATCAATCAATTTTTGCATAGAAAGTGCATAATTTGTCATAATTGACATGTTTGATTTGCAATTTCCATTCGAATTGAATCATGCTAATTTGATCCATTTCTCCAATTTGTCTATAAATTGGATGAATTTCTTCAATCTAATGGCTAATCAGATTATCGAATTTCTAATCACTTTGTTAAATCACACTTTGAGTACTCTTGAGTCAATATCTCATTTACTTGCTTTCATATCATGATCATGCACTACTAGGTGAGATCCACAATAAAACTATTTGGAGAAGAAAGAAGGACAATGGAGCCGCATGAAGGAGCATTCAAATCATACCTTTGGTTTGCTTAATTTCTAGTTTTGAATGTTTTTATTTCATGTCTCTATTGAGTGTGTTTAGGATAGATCATTGCATTTGTGCTTTCGTGATTGAGCTAGGTTAGTTTTTATATATGCTTTGATGATTTCCGATTTCCTACCTCACATTAATTGGTGAACCCGATGTGAACACTAACCATCTAACCCCTTAACTATGTTTTTGAGTGCTTTTGAGTTGATTTGCAGTTCAAAAACCCAAAAATAGGGCAGTGCAGGGTTTTCTGGGGACTTTTGGGCTTGTGTAAGACAACTTGCGCTTGTGTTGAGCATTTTGTGCTTGTGTTAAGGACATTTTGTGCCTGTGTCATGGGTTCTGCGCCTGTGTCATGAGTTCTGTGCCTGTGTAAAGTCCAGAACAGAGGTAAAAATGCAGTGTTTTACTTGAAAATTGTTTGTTTTTGCATTCTGTTTTCTGTTTTTTGGGTTTTTGGTACTAATTATCTGTGCAGCATCTTGGCATAGGCATGGCAAAGACAACAAATGAAACTACTAACATGTTTTATGCAGAATCGATAGTCAAAGAATAAACACCTCAAACTTTTAACTTGGCTTTTGCAGGTTGCCTTGGAGAAACAACTAAACTTTGTGTTTGCCATTAATGTTATAGGCACCTAGTATGATTTCTAAATAGGTTGGAATGAACATGTTTTTGCTTTGATTGTTGAGTGTGACATTGGAGTAGGAGAGTATGCTCTCATCCTTCTTAGGGTGATCAGAAATCTAGATCTTCGATACCATGCTCATTGTTTTGATTGTGTGTCACCTTTAGAGGGCCTGCCTTCCCGACCATTTGCTTTTGCAAGAAAGTGATAATCGTGAGAAGGGAACGACCCAAAGTGAGTACGGCTAGAATACCTTGGCATTCTAACTCACTATAAAAAAATACCTGATGAGTGAAATCTTTGAAGGAAGCGTTAGGTGGGAATTGTAGTTACTTGGAAAGTGATGACCCTTGAACTCTTTCTCATATCAACATCTAAGTAGGGCCTCAAGGTCTAAATCGTGCTTGCGCGACTACATTTTTTTGGTATCTTGGTGGGCTTAATGTCTCAATCATGCTTGTGTGACATCAAGGAGTAACACTTAACAGAAATCCTTACTAAACACCTTGTTTTTAGAGGCCAAAAACCCTTTTAGTTGCTTGAGAAGGACAAGTTCGGATACTTGGAAGAGATGCTAAGTTCGCCATGGGGAGATTTCCATGGGGACTGATGCTTGGCTGCCCTGAGAAGTGAGTGCCATGGAGGGGAGCCCGTGGGGTCAAGCATCTATGTATTCTCCTTGAATCCCATAATGAGTCTACCTCTCAAGTACCTAATGTCCTTGCCTACCATAAGAAATGTATGAATGAGAATGATTGTTTTGAGTCTAAGTTGAAATATCTTGTCTTCTTTGATTGTCAAAAGTTGAATTGCATCTCATTTCAAAACAAGACAAATTGATTCAAAACAAGGTTAAACATAAGAGCATTTCATCCAACAAACTTCAAAACACTTTCAAGCATGGTTTTCAGACATTGTTCAAAATCTTGTCGTAACATTCATGTCACTTACATTTAGGTTCATCCTAGGTTGTATTTTGCAAAGTTCATTGTCAAGTACCAAGGTTAGGTTTTACCTAAGTCATACTCCTTTGCATATCAATAAGGGTCATCCATTTGCATATGTCCTCTTGCATTAAAGTCATACCATTGTCATACATTGCATACCCTAGGTCTCTTCATTAAGCTTGGGTCATCATCATATCATATTAGGGTCACTTGCATATTAATTGTCCCTTTGCATATAGTCTCAAAAACTAGGTTTTGTCATACTTGAGTAATGCAAATCTTTGATAAACCCTAAGTTATTGTTAGGAAGTCTAGACCTTGTCAAACTTTTGTCTTTTTGTCGTCAATGTCATTTGGTCAAACCTAGCTTAGTATCCAAGCATATAGGGGAGACTTTGTCATTTTTCTGTTTGTCACTTGGTCCTTTTGTCCTTTGAGGTCTAGACATCATTTCAATTTCCTAAGGGTCTCTTTTTAGATTTGTATTCCAAAAAGTTTGTCAAAATCTTCAAAACAACCAAAAACATAGGTTGCATTCTTGCCATAGATTGCATTCTCATTCATTTAGTTTGCATTTAGTTGCATATCATATATTGTCTTTGAAAAATTCCAAAAACATTACATTTGCATAAGTGACATGCCTATTGAGACAAGATCAAAATCTAAAAAGATGGGCGAACCAACGTATCAACCCATTGACAACATAGCAAATTCGCAGTTTCAAACTAGTCAAACAGTGCAAATTGAAGGTTCATCAAATACATCTCTACCACCATATGGAATGGTTCAACTTGGACCACCTCCATTATATGAACCAGTGTTTGTACCTATGAAACCAGGACATGGGAGTGTTCCACCAACTCCAAGAGGAAGTGCACCTTTCAATTGGAATCAACCAAACTTGCAACATGAAATACAAACATTGTATGAAGAACAAACTCTCTCACAAGGATTTGGTTCAGATCAAGGCATTCACCAAGAAACAAATCCAAATGTCCAACTAGATTCTTCATTAGATTCTGATGCTTCTGATGATGTTGACATGTTCCTTCAAGATCCAAATATAACAAAAAAGATGGATAAGTTCCTGAACAAGGTCTTTAAAATGTTTCTACAAAAGTATCTTAACATGATGAGTAATGTGACCTCTTCAAGTGAGCAAGTCAATGTGCAAGGACAACAAGGCGCTGAGTTGTTAAGTTTCTCTCCGCATCCAAATGAAGAAAATGTACAACAAGCAACTCAACCTACCTTGATGAGTAAACGTGCTTCAAAGGCATTGATAGTGACTATTCCTCAAAATTCACCATTTGAGACAATAAATAATCCATTATTCAACACAACACCTGTAACACAGGATCAAATGAACACCACGCAAATATTGACAAATATCCCTCAACAAAAAGTGGTTCCTTACATGCATAAAATTGGATCAACATCTAAGATGAAAGAAAGTTTCACGATTGGAATGCCTCATATCACTAATGTCCAAAGCAATTCCACAATGCAACAAAGTTCTTATGTCCCGTTAAGTTCAATATCTTTGCCAAACACTATTGCGACAGATCCTTCGATAATGGCGACACAAAGAGCTACAGATATTGGTTTGCACCACCAGCAACTGTTGCAACAATTGAGTAATACGCAAAAGGTACAATTGAATGTGCAAACAAACGATGTGCAACAACAACAATATCGCATTCAACAACAAATTGCAGTGCCTTCGGCACCATTACAAGTTAATGCAAACTTGCAACCATCACAATGGATTGGACAAACAACACGACAAGTTAATGCAAGTGCAATACCCCGTCTTAAGGAGAAGCAATGAAAACCAACTAAACAAAGTTTTTTACAAATGATGGGATATACACCACGACAACAATTGGCACAAAGTAAACAAATTCCGATTCGTCAGCACCAACAACATGTGCCTCAATATGTGCCAAGGCAAACAAGCTATCCTACTTCACAACCGCAATTGGCGCCTGTGCAATATCAACAACATACTCAATTGCAATATCAACCTAGGCTACAAGAAGCACAACAACAAGGTTGATATCAAGGCATAGCACAACAACAACAACAAGAGATGTACCAAGAACATTATATGCCAGAGACACCAAAAATGGTCATTTCAGAGTATCAACAACTGATCGGAAATACAATGTATCGACAAAGAGTACCCACTGGGATTAATGATGGACCTCCAAAATCTGATACAATTGTGCAACAACTTGAGAAGTTGCAACAAAAAGTTGATGCATTAGAAACTAAAGGAACAAAGAAGTTGTATACAGATCAAGATCTATGTCCTAATCCATTTGACAAGAGTGTATACATGCCTCCATTCCCTAAGCATTTTGAGGCACCTAATTTTGAGAAGTATAAAGGGAATGGCAATCCAAAAGATCACATTCGAGCATTTTTCACGGCATGTACTGAAGTGAGTTATGAGGAGACATATTTAATGCACTTATTTGCACGAAGTCTCATAGGACAAGCCATGGATTGGTATTCACATCTGCCAGGAAATATAAAGACTTGGTCAGAATTGGCTCAAAAGTTTTTATCTCATTTTGCATTCAACATCGACAGTGATGTGACCATGTCAGATTTATGCAACACCAAGAAAAAGCAAGGTGAACCATTAGTGACTTTCTTGCAACGATGGTGAAGCTTGTATAGTCGTTCTTCCCTAGATATACCTGAAGAACAACAAGTGAATCTGTTTATCCAAAATCTGGTCCCAGAAATGATGTATGAACTAAAACTGAAAAGTCCTAGTACTATTGAGAAACTCATTAAGAAAGGAATGAGCATTGAAATGGCTCTTGTAGCTAAAGGAATTATCAAGCTCAATAAAGACAGTGACAACACAAATTATTCAGGGGACAGAAACAGATTTTGGTATAAGAACAAGAATGTCACTAATGATGGAGTTGTTGATGCAAGAGCGGTGAACGCAAATCAACCCCCATTCACGATCAAGAAATTGAGTGTTCCTAATATGTCAACTATGGAACACAATCAAACGCCAATGAGCAATGTTACTCAACAGTCACAATACCAACAACATGCTCAACAATATAATCAACAACAAGCTCAACAACAAAGCCAGCAACGCAAACCTTTCTGATCAAGAGATGGACCTCCTCGACAGTTTACGCCATTGGGAGAGCCTATTGAATCAGTAATGAAACAATTAATACAAGCAAAATTTATCAAGCTACCAGATATTAAGGTAGAACTAGCGGTAAAGCCGCATTGGTGGAATGATAATGCATATTGTGAGTACCATCGATCAAAAGGACATAAAACTACGTCATGTTTTCAGTTGAAACATATGATTCAAGATTTGTTAGAACAAGGAGTAATTGAGATTGATCCACCCAACATGACCTCTAACACTGATCATACAATTTTCAAAACTCCTTTGCTTGATCATGACAAGGGTAAAGCATCTTCATCAAACTCTACCCAAACAGCAAATTATGCAAACACTAGTTATAACAATGTTATTAATTATTTTCGAGCGTCAAATGAATATGTTGCCACCCTAAGAATAAAGGAACAAGATTCTTCTTGTGTAGTCACCACTCGTCGATCTAAAATAGTCCTGAAAGGAGCTCCTGCAGTTCCTCCCAAACCAACTCCTGCAAGTCAGTATAATCTCTTGGATCATCTAGGAAAGACACCTGCACAAATATCAATCCTCGAGTTGTTGAAAATGTCCCCTATGCATCATGCAGTCCTAGATAAAGCTTTAATTGAGTCCACTATCCCGATAGACATTGATGTTGACCAGTTCCAAGCCCGAATAGGACATCTAGCTGTTTCCCAACATGTCGCATTTTCCGATAATGATATCTCACCTGATAAGCTCCCTCATAATGATCCTTTGCACCTTGAAGTCTTTGTCCATAATTGCAAAATATGACAAGTCTTGATAGATGGTGGAGTGGGTCTTAATATTTGCACCTTGAGAGTGGTCATTGGCCTTGGATATACAGAAAATGATATTGATGCTTCCAGAAGAATAACAATAAAAGCATATGATGATGCTGAGCACCCATCCAAAGGGATAATTACATTGCCTATCAGAGTCGGTCCAGTGACAGAAAACACTTTCTTGTAGGTCTTGGACCTCAATCTCCCTTACAATATGATTCTTGGCCATCCATGGATCCATGCAATGAAAGCAGTTCCATCCACTTATCATCAATGTTTAAAATATCCTTACAATGGAACTAAGATAACAATTCCAGGAGATCCTAATCCATTTCAATTTTGTGCTACTCTAAAGGATACTCCTCAGCAGCAAGTCCTAGTCAATAGAGAAGCCAAAATAGATAGTTATGTGGATCCTAATGCATTATTAGATGCTATCAAAGGAAAGTTGAAAATACAGGACCAAGGATGCGGAGAATATTCAATAGATCAAACATTCCTCATTGGGAATTTACCAATATCTCCAAAATCATATGGCAAGCCACATTTATTGCATAAAGAACCTAAAGTGGTTATCCAATATCAACCTCCCACTACATTCACAAGATGGGGTGAACTTGACAAAGAAACTGTGGATGATGATGTTGTCGATTGGCTTTATAAGGATCCAACTAAAACCCCACCTGTCAAGTTGCTAGTGGAATTGTATGGCAAAGGATTTACTATGCTGCAGAAGAAAGGATATGATGGTTGTAGTGGCTTAGGCCTAGACAAGAAGGGAAGGCTAGAACCTATTATACCCAAGATGCGACCTCCAACTTTAGGGTTAGGTTTTGTACCATTGTGAATCGGATCCTCATCTACCAAAGTGACCACGTGTGGAAAAGGGCGTAACTCTGATGATGAAATAACACCTGAGGATACCCGACCCAAAACTAATTCCAATGAATGGGAGTGGAGTTCTTTTTCTTCTAGCTCCTATGCCCTTGATAATATTTTCATCGACCCTGATACTTTGCCTATGGAAGACAAACATGAAATAACTCCCATCCCTAAAACATGTCCTAAGGCTTGGATAGAATCATTCTAGGACCCAAGCTCTAAATTAGATATGAGTAGTTCTGAGAGTGATACCACGGACGTTTACATCTTTACCATCTCGGCCCTCTCCCTCCTTAAAACTGATGATGACATGCCCCTCGTATATCCCCAGCTTATCCAACATGACCAACAAGAACCACTCACATTGGATTGTTTTCAAAATGACGAAGCAATTGCAGAATTCCTGGGACTACGGGAAGGCATACCACAAGGTGATCATAAGGTAGGATTTGCTATTGACCTGGATTCCACAGCATATTTTGGGGAGTCAACTCCCTCTTCCAGTCATCAAAATAAAAAAGGAAAAGAAAAAGAAAAAAATCAAAAGAATAGGTCTTTGAGTGAAAATCGTAAGGCACTCTCTGATCATACAAAAGTAAAAATAAAAGATGCACCTGCGGGTGAAAACCTCTCGGAGATGCCCAAAGGTGGAAGAGTGGACATACCCCTATCAATTTTGGACAAATCAACATTTCTTGTGGAAATGACCAAGGAAATCAATTTGGGTACACCTGATAACCCTAAGGTCATTCATTTTGCTACTTCTCTATCAAAACAAGAAAAGATAGATTTTGTCAATTTCTTTCTTGAGAAGAAGATCAACTTTGCATGGTCCTATGCAGATATGCCTAGCCTTGATCTAGAATTAGTCCTTCATCACTTGCCACTGAAAGCAGATGCCAAGCCCGTCAAATAGAAACTTAGAAAGATGCATCCCCGGGTGGCTCTTTTGGTCAAAGTGGAACTAAAAAAATTACTGGATGTGGGTTTTATTAGACCCATTGATTATGTAGACTGGATTTCAAGTTTAGTACCAGTTAGCAAGGCAACTGGGGGCATCAGAATCTGTACAGATTTTAGGGATCTCAATAAAGCATGCCCTAAAGATGATTTTCCACTTCCAAACATAGACATCATAGTTGACATGACTGCTGGATATGAGATGCTCTTGTTGATGGATGGTTTCTCCGGCTATAACCAAATCCACATTGCTCCTGAAGATCAACATAAGACCGCATTCACCTATGCTTGGGGTACTTATTGCTGGAATGTGATGCCCTTTGGTCTTAAAAATGCAGGAACAGCATATCAAAGAGCGATGACAACAATCTTTCATGATTTCATGCATACTTTGATGGAGGACTATGTTGATGACTTGTTATGCAAATCTGTCACTAGAGATAGTCATCTTGCCATCCTGGGCCCAATCTTTGACCGAATGGAGACATACAAGCTCAGACTTAATCCAAAGAAGTGTGTTTTTGGTGTCACTATTGGCAAATTGTTAGGATACATCGTTTCTCATCGAGGCATCAAAGTCGACCCAGCTAAGGTTAAAGCAATAATGGATATGCCTCCCCCTTCCAACCTCTGGCAATTAAGAAGTCTACAAGGAAAGCTCCAGTCAATCCGGCGGTTTATAGCTCAGTTGGCAGACAAATGTCATCCATTCCAGCATCTATTACATAAAGGAGTTGCTTTTAAATGGACCGAGCAATGTCAATCAGCCTTTCAAGCTCTCAAGGACTATTTGCTGTCACCGCCTATCCTAATGCCTCCTATAGAAGGAAAGCCATTTATATTGTATATTTCTGCAACTGAAACAGTACTAGGAGTTCTATTGGCTCAACAAGATGAGAATGGCAAAGAATGAGCTATTTATTATATTAGCGGGACACTTGTAGGCTATGAGCTAAATTATTCAACTGTTGAACGGGCATGCTTAGCAGTGGTATTTGCAACACAAAAACTCTGACACTATATGCTAAATCACCAAACATTGCTGGTTGCAAAAATTGATCCCTTAAAATATTTGCTCAGCAAAGCAGCTTTAACGGGTCGCCTGGCAAAGTGGGTGATGATCCTCAGTGAATTTGATATTGAGTATATGGAGCAAAAGGCAATAAAAGGACAAGTCATAGCTGATCAACTTGCAGAGGCTCCTATTTATGATGATCATCCCATGTTGACCGAGTTTCCAGATGAATCTGTCTTTGCTCTTACATCTTCTAGTGAATGGAAGTTATATTTTGACGGGTCCCATACCAAGTTCGGGTCCGGAGCAAGCCTTTTGTTTGTCACCTCTCAAGGTGACGCTATTCCCAAGTCTTATAGAATAACTTTCCATTGTACCAACAACATTGCAGAGTATGAAGCACTGGTCACAGGCCTCCGCGTAGCGATCCACTAGAACATCACACATTTACAAGTCTATGGAGATTCTTAGTTAGTCATCCGACAAGTCAATGATGACTACGAAACAAAAGATGAAAAGCTTATTCCCTATAAGCACATGGTAGATTTCTTCAAGATAAAATTCACAGCTATCCATTTTAGTCAAGTGCCAAGAATACAAAACAAGTCGGCAGATGCGATGGCTATGATTGCTTCCATGTTGAATATGCCCCACAATATGGACAAATGTGAATTTTTAGTCGAACAATTGCTAGTTCCTTCTTTTGACATTCTGACGGCGAATGTGATGTGCGTTCTTGTTGGTCCCAACTCCCCGTGGTACAATGATGTATATCAATATTTGAAATCTCAAACCTTACCACCCAACCTTTCCGCTAACCAATGCCGAGCCTTTATCTGACAAGAAGCCAAATATGTCATCATCACCGACACCCTTTACCGTCGTTCTTTTGACCATACCCTCCTCAAGTGTTTGGATTCTGATGAAGCACAAAGGACTATACATGAGGTTCACGATGGTATATGCGAGGGCCATTTCAATGGTCTGAGCTTAGCTAAAAAGTTGATTCGTGCTGGGTATTATAGGCCTACTCTGGAAAAAGATGTTCGTGATTTTGTTAAGAAGTGCTACAAGTGCTAGATCCATGGAAATTACATTCATGCACCAGCCCAAGAGCTTCATTTTGTCATATCTCCATGGCCCTTTTCTCAATGGGGATTGGATCTTATTGGCAAAATTCACCCGACATCTGCAAATGGACACAAGTTCATCATTATAGCCACAGAGTATTTTACAAAATGGATCGAGGCTATCCCCATGACCTATATCACTGGTGTCCAAATTTCAAAATTCTTGTTGAATTATATCATATGTCGGTACGGGGTTCCTCTTGCCATAGTCACAGATAATGGTCGTCCCTTCAAGAATAAAGATGTCAAGGAACTCTGTGAAAAGTTTCATATCCAACACCGTTTCTCCAGTCCATACTATCCACAGGGGAATGGTCAAGCCGAAGCATCAAATAAAACCATTATCAAGATCCTGAAAAAGGTTGTCAATGATGCTAGTCGAGATTGGCATGTACAATTGAATCCAACACTATGGGCCTATCGCACTTCTATCCGCACACCTACTGGCACAACACCTTATTCCTTGGTGTATGGTGCGGAAGTCATTTTACCTTTGGAAGTGGAGATTCCTTCCTTGCGTGTTTCCTTGCAACACTTGATTGATGATGAGACACACAGAGTATCCCGGTTGCATCAGCTTGAGATGTTAGATGAGAAATGTCAGACAGCTCTGACACATTTGCAAGCATATCAAAACCGTCTCCGTCGCTCTTATAGTAAGAAGGTCAAAGGGTGACACTTCGAAGTGGGAGATCTGGTTTTAAAGGCAAACCCTAAGAATGCACAGTCTACTGACATCATCAAAGGCAAGTTTGAACCTAATTGGGTTGGGCCTTTCATAGTAACTGCAGCATATGGCTCGGGGGCATATCAGCTTGCTATCCCAGATGGTGAACCTCTGTCTGATCCTATAAACAACATGCATCTTCGCAAGTACTAGGCATAATTTTCTATCAGCACTTCTTCAAGAATGATCCTAAAAAAATACAAAAAAAAATTAAAAAAAGCAAAAAAAAATACAAAAAAAGTGAAAAACGAAAAAAAGCAAAAGAAAAAAAGAGTAAAAAAGTAAAGAAAAATGATTCACCCTTTAGTGAAAACCTGGCAAACAGGCGCTTTGGGCAAGTACCATTGTGAAAACCTAGCAATCAGGCACCATGAGTAATGAGATCATTGCTCCGTCATCTGTCATGACCTCTAGCTATGCTTTCTCTTGGCCGGTTTATCATGTCTATCTTTGTCTTGACCCAATGTTCTGTTCCAGGCCTGTTATTGGTCAACATCATTGTCTTGCATACTCTGGTTTCTTGTACATATGTTTTAGTCCTGGTCTATGTGTCTTTTAGATGCGCATTGGGTGCGTTCCCCTTGTCATGATCAATCACTGGAACTTAAAAATCAAATAATGTCCTGAAAAAAATCATAAAAATTGAAAAATGTCCTAAAATAATTCAAAAAAAAATTGAAAAATGTCCTAAATAAAATCCAAAAAAATTGCAAAATGTCCTGAAAAAATCCCTAAAAATCAAATAAAGTCCTGAAAAAATGAACACAAAAAAATTGTAAAAACTCGAAAAGCAAAACAAAAATATCCCCTTTGTGCGTAGACAGATTGTTGAGCATGCATCCAATGACAATCAATTCAACACTGGGCTTTAATGAAATCATGCGTTAACAGATGAGCTTTTTCGATCAAACTAGACATTCAAACTGATCTAAACTATCATATCAATCGAATATCGGCATCAAAATCATTTGTCCTTGTTCCAACTATCATGGGTCTTAATACAGGGTGTGGTATACTCGAAACCAGACTGTGTCCTATCTTAGACGGGGTACCACATGTCCTGAAACCAGACAGCATGATCGTCCTATCAGCACTTTCAACTTTTGACAATGAAGATCAAGATGTTTGTTTGATTGCTTGAATTTGTGCATCTTATTTTTTATTGATTTATCTTTGGCTTCGATCATGTTCCTATGTTGCTCGATGATGTCACTGAGTGATTTAGAGTGACCGGGATGGCTCATGGTCCCTTTCTTTTTTGATTGTGATTGTCGTTTGTCTGCGATGTGTTTGTCTTTTGCAAAAAGGGTTGCATTTCAGCTCTGGCCTTCAATGCCATGATGCTACGCATCCATTTTGCTACATAAAAATAAAGGTTCTCACCTACAAAGTGCATTACTGAAAGCAAGTTTTTCTTCGTCTCTAATTGTCCTCTGTCTCATTTCTGCTTACTAACATTTCTTCCATCAGTTTGGATAGTCAGTCTGGTCTAGTGCTCTGATCTCCACACACATATGCTGCACCCTGCATTCATTGGTTAGTACATTTGCATTACATCGAGTATCATATTAAGCATTTTATCCATTTCATATTATAAATGCATCCAAAATACATAAAAATGTATCCATACATGTTCATAAACACTGCATAAGTCATCCATACATAGACAAATAACCATAAGTCATAACACATTGCATCCCATCATATCGATGCATATCATATCACATATCACAATAATATCGGAGTACAAAATCGGACTGTTTGTCCTAAGTATGGCCCGCAGGCTGACTACATAATATCAAACTACATATGTCATTTGTCTGTCATAAAGGAGTACATACCTCTTTCACTGGGTGCTCCCTCTGTCCTCCTCATCCCTGCCATGTCTCATGGATGATGCCCCTCCTACCCCTGGTCTTGGTTGTGGTGGTCTCATAGGTCCACTCACCCCCATGCTGCTCAATGACCTTCGAGAGCGTGCCCTGCTCTCTGTCCTCGATCGTGCTCGATATGAAGCTGCCCTCTACTCTGGTGGAATGGCACCCTCATATAGTGTCCTCCAATGGCGTATCTCCTCTCTAATCTCTACCAGCATCTGTGCCATCTCTCGTGCACTGGCATCCCGAATCGACCCAATGAACTCAGTGACTCTTTGTTCCTCTTGCTGTGCTTGAGCTATTGCTGTATCTCGAGCCGCTGTGAGTCTGGCTATCTCTACTCTGAACTGATCCTGCTGTCTCTCTAAAGTCACAATGTGATCTTGCTGACTCGCTATGGTAGCCCTGCACATCTCCATCTCCTCTGTCCTGGCTGTCTTTGGCTCTATGGGTATGTCCTGCAATGCCTCCTACTCATCGTCCCCATCCTCATCTCCATCCTCATCATCCCCATCCTCATCATCCTCATCCTCATCACCACCCTCATCCTCCTCATCCTCATCATCTCCCTCCTCTCCTACAAGTGGGAAGTCCTCTTGTCTCCTCGGTACTGGAAAATCAGGATCAGTCAAAGGCACTGGTCGTCGTCGTGCAAACCATATCTCATACTCCTCTGTCATCCCGGCATCTACCACATCTGACCTCCAATCCCACTGTCTCTGCTATAGCTGTGCAAAGTCGGCATATGCTATGTGTGGCTGAATCATACTCCCCCACTGACTCGTCTCTCTGTGCGATCGGGCAAACTATGCCATCCTCCTGGGTACATCTTGCCTCTCTCCAAACTATCGTCTGACTCTCTCTGGTAGGTACATCTCAATCACTCTCTGGTGATTCACTGGTCACCCAATCAGGTACCTCTCTTGTCTGCAATATGGTAGCTCCTCATGATCATCTGACCATCTAGGGCAATCAAGATATGGCCTCCATGTGAACTCTCTAAGTCTGTCTAGCTCATGTCGCCAGTACAATATATATCCAAATGGACCCTGTCTCAGTGCTCCCCCATAGAAATACACATATGGTCAGTGTGGTACAACCTGTCTCTCTGTAATCGGTCGACATATGGCTATGTGCTCAAATGCCCATACCTGAAGCAATGTGACTCCATAGCTCAAAGTCTGCACTCCCTGATATGCTATCTGATGCAGCTAAAAATATAGCATAGCTAGTACACATGGTCCCCATGCATACACCATACCCTCTGTCATCATCCGCTCTAGCACTCTTCCCCATCCAATAGGGAATCCATGTCCTCGTTTGTCCCCTGCTAGAAGACATGCTATCACAACTGCTATCACCACATATCGTTGGTCATACTCTGAAGCCATGCTCTCCCAGTCGATCTCCCTCTCGACGATGTCCAGATCATCTACGTCACACTCAAATAGCCTACATAACGCATCTCTCCTAGTCACTGTGTCATACTCTATCATCTCTCCATGTATCAGAATGCGGAGGATGCACCATACATCCTCTAATGTCACTATCGCCTCTCCAATCGCCAAATGGAATGAGGAGGTCTCTGAATGCCATCGCTCTGCCAATGCGGTAAGCAATCCTATGTTTGCCCTAATCTCAGGCATGAATGTGATGTAATATATGCCAAGTCCTGCTAAGGTATCTCTGTCCGTGCTCCTGAGTCTATGTTGTAGCATGAAACAGTCTGGTTGGTTCTCTCGCGTGATCAACGGATACTGTCGACTCTACATCACAATTGGGGCACAAATTTGTCAGTATTAGGGTTTGTTCCTACGGGCTGCATTTACTTGTTTCATGACCAAATCAAGATTTTCTTTATCTATTATACCCTATCATACCCTTATCCTCCCTTTTCGGATCATTCGCATGCAGTTTCGAACCAAAATTGAGTCTTACATGCACAATTGCGCTTGTGTCTTAACTCCTGCACCTGTGTCAGATAACTTGCACCTGTGTACCTTTACAAAAGTGCAGAAGACATGACACAAGCGCAAGATTCACCCTACACAGGCGCATAAGTCAATTTTTGCAGTTTCTGTGGGCCCCGCAATGTCCCGCAAGCGATCAAAATTCATGAAATTGAAAATATGGGTTTTCGCGATACATACCGCTGCTCCTGCATCATCTGATTGTCTGTAAGTACGTACACATTCTCTGAGGTGATCCACCATTGGAATGTTCACCATCTCTCTGCAAGTGTCCTTGTCTAGAGCAACAAATTCTCCTCTTCGGCTAGTGCAAATGAGCAATTTTCACTCTCTTGGTCCCATTTATAGATCTTTGTCAGTGCATAGATGGACGTGCACCCTCTCCATCTTATGTTGGTCATGGTATTTTGCACCATACATTGTTTGTCCTTCATGCATCCGATCTCCGATTGTCAATCTGTTCGATCCTATCATTTTTATCGATCAATTGGCCTCTTTTCTGCATGTTTCTGGCCAATTCCTCGAGGGGGCATGCATATGTCATTGTTATTGTCTGGGGCATTTTCATTATTGTTCTTTGAAACAATGCTTAAAATCGCATTGTCTCAAAGAGGGGCAAAATGTAGACACCTAAAAATGGTCAACGCTTGCGGAGTCATACTTTAACATTTGCGCCTTGCCTCATTTTAGGTTTTTGCGTCGCATTAACATTTCTCCTATGATTCGCACTTGATCTTTATTATTTGCGAGCATCGAGTCATTCTTCTACATTCTTCATTCGTCTCGCTCTCAAATTTGGTCTTGTCGACAACATTATCCAGTCATGATTTTGATCGATTTTATCCAGTTGCATCAATGTGCGTGCTTATTTGGACATCGTCAATCCTAATTAGGGTTTTTTCCTCTTTTCAATCTTATCATCATGTGATCGATTTGTCATCGATTGTTGTCCTCTTATCCATTTTGTCATTGATTGTTGTCATTTTCAGTCTTATCATCTTGCAATCGATTTGTCATCGATCGTGGTCATTTTCAATCTTGTCATTTTGCGATCGATTTGTCATTGATCGTTGTCCTTGTCAATCTCTTCAATTTTGCGATCAATTTATCATCGATCATCGTCGTCTTCTCAATCATGTCAATTTGGATCAATTAGTCATTGTTCCTCGTCAATTGGCACATTTATCAATCAAATCATTTATCACATTGGTCATTTATCAATTCAAAATCATGATTAAATGAAATCGACATTAATTATCTCCTGTCAAGACCTAATTGTCATTCTCGCATTGCTAATTCATCTCCTAGGGTTTCATGATTTAATCATTTAACCTTGTTTGTTATTTCTTCCTCTAGGATTAATAATCATTTATTTATCCTAAGTCTTCTCATTACAATTAAATATTCATTTAATTGGCTAATTATTCCTCTTTTGTGAATTAATTAATAAATGACAAATTATTAATTAATTTACCTAATTTCCTATTTTCCATCAAATTCTAATTCCTAATTTTCATCAATTTCAATTTTTCTAATTTCCTAATTTCTAATTTCAATTCTCTCCTATTTTTCTCCTAATTTCATGGGAATGACATAGAAATTTGTCATAATTTGTCATAGTTGACAATCAATCAATTCTTGACATAGAAATTTGTCATAAATTGTCATAAATCATTAATCAATCAATTTTTGCATAGAAAGTGCATAATTTGTCATAATTGACATGTTTGATTTGCAATTTCCATTCAAATTGAATCATGCTAATTTGATCCATTTCTCCAATTTGTCTATAAATTGGATGAATTTCTTCAATCTAATGGCTAATCAGATTATCGAATTTCTAATCACTTTGTTAAATCACACTTCGAGTACTCTTGCGTCAATATCTCATTTACTTGCTTTCATATCATGATCATGCACTAGTAGGTGAGATCCACAACAAAACTATTTGGAGAAGAAAGAAGGACAATGGAGCCGCATGAAGGAGCATTCAAATCATACCTTTGGTTTGCTTAATTTCTAGTTTTGAATGTTTTTATTTCATGTCTCTATTGAGTGTGTTTAGGATAGATCATTGCATTTGTGCTTTCATGATTGAGCTAGGTTAGTTTTTATATATGCTTTGATGATTTCCGATTTCCTACCTCACACCGACATTATAAACTTCATACACCAGCAAACACCGGCACTGACAGGCACTTCACCGACATTCAGATTACATCGGCAACAAGCATATTGGCACTCAAGCCGACATGGGATAAAGTTTTTTTATGTGAATTTTTTTGTAATATAATTATATTTTGTAAGCCGACATGGTATATTGTAAAAGACTCATATATGTATGAGATCTTATAAGACATTTTGAGAGATGTGTGATGAGACAATTTTGTATAAGGTGATATAGTTGACAGTGAAGGTTTTGGTTATTGACTAAGCTTAAACAGGTACTGAACCTGGCATGAGAGATGATGTTTTGAGCAATACATTGTATTGGATTTGATAATCCATTTTGTAGTCAATGTGACTCATTATTGAGCAGTGAGCTCTAAGTTGTTGGCCTCCCTGCATGTGTAGGCCCCTCATTATAAGTAGTATTTATTCATTGGCCAATGAGTAAATATTGTGGGTCACAAATCCCACCGAGGTTTTTCCCACACCAGGTTTCCTCGTTAAATATCTTATGTTATGGTGTGTTTCTATGTTGTCTCTATTATTTTTGTTTATTGCAATAATTCTTATTTACTGGTACATTGTTTTGGGATGCAAAGTTATTAATAAGTTTAAATATTTTGTTAACCAATTAGACACTGATTCACCCCCCCCCCTCTCAATGTCTTTGGGACTATCATTGAATCTAACAATTGGTATCAGAGCCTAGTCCTCTATTTTCAAAAGCCTAATAGCTTGAGGAAGATTCTAACACCGGTACAGATGGAGAACTTAAGAAAATAGTTAGAAGGAGCTCTTGAAGATTTTGATCCAGAATAATTGAAGAATATCAAACTTGAAGATGATCTGAGGATTGCACAAGAATTCATTAAAGGACTTCCGAAAAAACTTTGTTATAGCACAAAATAAAATAAAAGAACTTCATGAGAAGATGCAGAATGATGATGATGAAAAAGAGACTCTTAGAGACATTGCAAATAAGTTGAGACAAGAGAACAGTAACATGAAGAATGAAATGCAAGATTTGACTATGAGGTTATGTAAAGATATTGAAGACAGAAAGAAGAATGAAGAAGACTTGACTAGGAGACTTAATGATGCTGGAAATGAAAATCTGAGACTTGGTCATGAAAATGATATGCTAAAGATAGATCTGATTCACATGCCACATGATAAAGCTGAGCTTGTGAGCCAAGTTGGAATTCTGAAAAAATGAGTTAGATACTGCAAATAAACACAAAGACAAATTCAAGAAAATTTTAGAAAAACTTGATGACATGCTTAAAAGACAGAAACCTGATGGAGATACTAATAGACTTGGATTTGAACATGGAGAAAGTTCCAGTACTACAAACAATCAAGATCATAACAAACCGATAAGACAACCTAATGCTTATAAATTTAATGGCAAATGTTTTAATTGCAACAAATATGGTCATAGAGCAAATCAATGTAGATTTAGAAATAATCAGGATATGAACTCACTCACCAGTCAATGTTCCAAATGCAATAAAGTTGGTCATAATTTAGAAAATTGCAGAATGAACGTGAAATGCTATGTTTGTGGAAGATTTGGGCATTTATATAATCAATGTAGATCACAAACCGATCAAGGATATGGAAAGACTATTCAAAGGAATAATGTAGCTTGTTATGCATGTAACAAGATTGGACACATTCGGATACTTTTAGAAAAGTCAAAAAAATTGAGGAGTGTCTGAAGAGCATTGTTGAACAAAGTTTAAGCATCCTAAAGATTTCAACTAACAACACCAACACTCTCATTAGAAAACTAGATGAAGAAAAGGAAATCCTGGATATTGACTCGGATACTGAAGGAACAGGGGAAGCTCAAGGTTCCAAAACCCATACTAGAGGTAAAAAGAAGGCAAAGAAACCTAAAAAGAACCTTGAAGACCTCAAAGCTGTTGGGGCCACATATGACGAGCTGATGAAAAAGGTGGAAGACCTGTTGAAGCTTATAGTTGTGTAGCGCCTTCTTTATTTCTTTGCTGTTGTTTTTTTAGCTGTCCTTTTGGTTTGCTAGTTTTTTTTGCCAGTCATTTTGTAAGTGGTTCTTAAGCACTGGACTTTGGTGTCTTATCTTAATCTCCTATGTTAAAGGTTTCAGGTCCTGAAAACCTATTTTTTTAATTAATCAAAACAAGATTGGACATATTTCTAAATTATGTAGAAGCAAGCATGCATCAACAAACAACAAAGGATCTAGTTTGAAGGGCAAATAAAATGTAGATGAAGTTAAGCAAGAATTTTCAAAACAATGGATTAAGAAGCGTGATCAGAGAACTAATAAAACTATCTTTGCACCGGTAGAACAAAGTAATCCTCCACCGACAGGAGATTCTTCATCTAACTAAGGAATAATCCTTAGGGGGTATTGCAGCAAGTTAAAAATCATACATTCTACCCTCAGTTGATGGTAAGAAGATACATTTCTTCTTTACCGGTAGATGTTTTAAGTTTTCACTTAACCGGTGAGCATTTAATGCAGTTTAAAGAACCTTTTTTTGCTATAAAGCACTGAGAAACCCTCATTTCAAACTCATCGAGCATTGTAATGATCAGAGAGCACAAAATCAAGCAAAGGCATTCTAAGGAAAAGCTGCGAAGTGATTTTCAAGCGTTCAAAATTTTGGTTTAGAGGTATTTTTCTTTGAAATGGCTTCCTCATCTTCTGTTCCAAAGTTTATTTTGAACCCTACCATAATGGAAAATGTTAAACACCCTAGACCTGTATTCAAGATTATCCCCAAGATTGTGAAACAAGATGACTCTATAGGAGCTTTTTGGTAAATACCAAAGGGTGTAGCATTTGCAGAAGACCCTAGAATTTACATATATTGCAATGTAGAAAACCTAGGGACTAAGGAGTTGAAGAAAATGTTTAATGAGGTCACTACTAATGAACATGGTTTGATCAAACCTGAACATAAGGTTGTGGAAAATTTAGGTTTTGTAGAGATTCTTAACATTCATGAATTTCCAAAGGAAGTTGTCAGACTTGTATTAAGAAGAGTCCATGGAGAGTTCATGTGGTTAGAGTCAGTTTGCAAGATAACCAGAGATGCAATTAAGGCAGTTATTGGTTTACCTTCAACTAGTAGTAGGCCTGATAAAACCAAGAAGATACCTAACAGGAGAGTTATGGATTTAACCAAAGCAACATTTGATAACAGGTCACTTAGAGTAAATGATGTTAAGGATATCAATGTGAGATATGTGAGTATGGCACTAGGTTACAAAGCTACTCGTGCAAGTAGATTAAGTTTTATTTCTAGCCTATGTATTCACAGTGCATATGAGATGGTAAACAATAATGTTAAGATTGATGTGTGTGAATGGCTTAAGGATGAATTAATTGACAATTTGAAAAAGATTAAGGGAGACAAGAAAGGTACTTTCCATTTTGGAAATCTTCTAGTATGCCTAATGTTGTACTTTACCAAGGAAATACCTGACATAGGTCACAAGGATTTTGGTTATGAAATTCTAGTAGGAAGATAGATACAAGATGCTTTCACCGGTATGGGCACTAACAATATTAAGAACATTACAAACTATTTCAAGATATTCCAATCTAAGATGAGAGCAAGGGAGAGACTACTGCAGATCATAGTTGATAAATATGACAAGGAAATCTATTTTGTGATTAAGAGAGATGAAACTTGGATGGAAGAAGCAAGTCCTGGAACTATTTGGGTTACAAAGATGGGATATGAGGTAGACCTATCTATTTTGGAAACTTATGCTAAAGCTCTACTTGATGCACCAAGAGAGCCCTTTGAGAAATTCTTTCTAAATGCAGAAACCATAGAGAGAAATATATCTATACAAAAAAGGACTAATAGAAGAGAAAAATTCATTAGAGATGCCTCCAAGAAGGTAAAGGAAATCAAAGAAAATGTCATGAACATCAGTGATATATCAGCTAGTGAGCTTGAAGGACTACAACCTGAAGCACATGTTTCACCGGTTGTAACATCCTCCGATACTGACATTGGTAAGGCTGCTGAGTTTGAAAGAGTAGAAAGGAAGAGAAAACCCTCACCGATACCCTCTCCTTCACCTAAGAAAACTAGGATGCTAAGAAAGAAACAACAGGCTATTAGGGAACCAAAGAAGAAACTTACACCTAAGAAGAAATAAACACCGGTTACCCCCACATTGAATGATTTACTAAATGAGATAAGAGAGGAAGGTAATCTATCTAATGTGAATAAATGGTATATTTCTTTTAATGATTCTAACAAAAACACAATTGAAGAAAGTATTATTTTGCACTTAGACATTTACAAGAAAGTGTTGATAGAAGTGATTGATGAGATTTCAAATGATCTATACATGAGACTAGAAGAAAAAATAATATCTATAATGGAATTGGATAAGAAATTGAAAGTTGAAGCACTCCTGGTTGTTCACTCGGTAAACTCCAAAGAAGAAATAGATGAACTTATTTCTGAAGCTAATTGATTAGTTTTTGTTAGTGGACACTAGCAAGTGAGCCTGATGGCTGGAAGGGTAAAAGAGGTTGCAGACAACTGGGATATATTCTTTGTAGAGAAGGAAAAGCAAGAGGAAAAGAGCAGACCTAAAAAGACATTCAAAATATATTAGAAAGACAAGGACAAGGGTAAAGGCAAAGTTAGTGGTATTCCAAATATAAAGGTTACAGATAATATTCCACTACCTCCTTTGGATATACCACCGGTACACACAGAAGATCCATCGGTTATTGATATTGAACTTATAACACATGATGATACTAACCTTGAGTTGGAGATACTCTTTACAATGAATGTGGATATTAAAGAGGTAAACATTGTTGTGGATAAAGATACTTCAAAGGTTAAGGCAGATAATATGGATAATAGCAAGCAATATTTCAGAGAAACTGGCACAAACAGTTGACTCTTAGGAAACTGAGATACCAACCCAAACAGAGTAATTGATAGAAACCGAAAAACCTATAGAAGACAAAGGTACTAGCACAGGGCCACCGAAGATTGAGAAACTAGCAGTAGAACTTTCAGAGAAACAAATAGAGGCAGAGGTTCATGTTGAGACTGAGAAACCGACAGTTACAGAGACACTGAAATAATCTAAGAAACCATTAAAGGTTGAGGTGCAAACACAGATAGATCCACCGGAGGAAAATAAAAGCAAAATGGATACATCTGATGGAAGTAAAGAGGATATAGTTAAGGTGATTGGTCAGACATCTATTGAGAAGAAACCTACAATAGAACCAAGCACATCTATAGGTGAATTCAAACCTACCAATATCAAAAAGGTACTTTTGGATTCTATTAAGAGGATAATTGATTGCAATGCATTGGCTTTTAAGGCAATTGACAACACTTTACCTATTCTAAAAATGATTGCACCTACATGTCAGATAGATCACAATAAGGATTATTTAGGTAAATTGGACACATTGTCCAAATTCATTTTTGATAATGTTATAACTATAGACAAGGTAGAGCAGGAATGGATGCGGAGTGAAAAGGAGCGGGAAAGCCAAATTTCAAAACTGGGAATGGCGGACTTCTTGGGGAAGGTGGATTTTCTGGGGAAGGCAGTTTTTCTAGGGTCAGATCTGGCAATCAGGCAAGAGGACAGGCATCTCAAGGGTCAGAAGAGGACAAGGAAATAGTCAAACCGGGGGAGGATAAAGATTCTAAAATTGGGGACCCACATGACAGAGGTAAAGGTAAAAAATGGTCTTTGCTCTTTGGAGTGAAGCCGCTGGCTAAATCAGGGCTCCCGAAAGTTACAAATATCTCAGATCCAGTTTCAGGGCTGATTGCTATTTCTATACCAGATAAACTGGCAGATCTTACTATAGCAAGTTTAACCATGACTTTAGTGGGATGATTTTCTGGCTTTAGGCCTAACATTGATGTTGTTAGGAATTTCATAAGGAGGAAATGGATTTTAAAAGGTCAAGTGGATGTGGCAGTGCTGCCTAGGGGGTTTTTTTCCTTTGCTTTTAACTCTGAAGAAGACATGAGTAAGGCTCTATGTGAAGGCCCATGGATGTTTGGCAAGTCAACATTGGCTCTCCAGAAATGGGTCCCGAACCTCACCCTTGATGATTCCTTCTTTGCTTCTGCACCAGTCTGGACACACCTCCTGGGTCTCCCGCTGGAATTTTCCAATGAGGAAGTCTTTAAGGGTATTACGAACTCTTTTGGAGAACTACTTTCAATTGATCCGATGATGGCGGCTAAATCAAGGTTGGTATTTTCTCGCATCTGTATAAATGTTAATCAAATGACTGATATGCCCCAATCTACAGATATCATTTCTAAACTAGGAAAATGGACCCAAGCTATTGAATATGAATCTCTTCCATTTGCCTATTTCCATTGCAAGAAATAAGAGCATTGGGTAAAATCATGTCCGCTTAAGAAGAGTAAGGAAAGCAAGACTGATAGAAATGTCAAGTATAAGTAGGTTTGGCAAATTACTGATAAAAAAGGAGACTCAGCAGCTGAGTGTGATCAAAATAAGGATGTAACGGAACTAGTAAATGAAGTCAAGAAGGCTGAGAACAGTAATAATGAAAAACAAGATTGTGTCTGCTCTAATATCCAAACAGAGAGTTCTAAAGAAGGGGAGCAAGGTACAAAGTTGAACAACAAAAATAACCCAAAGGACCAGGAGGTTGGATCCGTCAGTCAGGAGAAGGAAGAGGCAAGTCCCAATGAAGTTGTACCTATTTCTTCTTTCTCAAAATCAATCGAGGAAAATTTTTATGAAGCTCAAGAGTTTAACTCTTCTAATATTGAACCCCTATTGCTTTTAACTAATGGAAGCCCAAAGCCTCCTCTATGTAAAACCCCATCACATAGTATGGTTATGGATATCCTGGAAGGGAATCTTTAGATTCTCAGTTCGAAAGAAGGAAAAATGAATAAGGAGGAACTCAATGGAGGGATCTCAACTAGAAGCAGGAATAAGAAAAAGGCAAATGTTGGAAGCCAAAACAAAAAGAAGGGAAGGCCATCTCTAAAACATCAAAGGGAATAGGAAAGCTAGAAGAACCGTGCTAATGGAACACAGTGTTCCATCGAGTTAGCCCTATCTCTAGTTAAAGTGTGAAGATAATATCCTGGAATATCAGAGGGTTGAATGCCCCTCATAAGCAGGATGTGTTACGAAACATCATAAGAGATCATAAACTGGATATGGTCCTCATTCAGAAAACCAAGATGTCTAAGGAAAAAGTGGAAAAGATTAGAATTTTTAAGAATAATGGTGTCATAGGATCTAGCTTGGAGGGAGCTTCTGGAGGAATTGCAATTTTTTGGAACCAAAAAACCATCAAAGGTAAGGAAATTATCTCTGCTTTTAATAGGAACTTAGTGCAGTTTGAGCATATTAAGGATAACTTTGTTTGGATGTTAACTAATGTCTACGTGCCTAACACCAAAACCGAGAGAGTTAAATATTGGAGAAGCCTTGCCAATGATAAACTTAAGTTTGCTGATCAAAGCTGGATTATAATGGGAGATTTCAATACTCTGCTAAAAGAGGAAGAGAAGATGGGAGGTCTCCCCTTGCATCTTGATGGGAAACAAGACCTTATGGAGTTCATCAATAATCAAACTCTTATGGATGTCGATCTTCAAGGCATTAACTACACCTTGACTAATAGAAGAACCGGAGCTGACCTGATCCAAGTAAAGTTAGATAGAACTTTAATTTCTCCTGAGTGGTTAACCAAGTATAGCTACTCCCTTGCTTCTATTATCAAAGTTGGGTTAGACCATTATCCTATCTCTTTCACTGCAAACTCTTTTTCGGCTAAGAGAAACTTCCCTTTTAGATTTGAAAAAGTGTGGTTATCCCACCCCTCTTTGGAAGCTTCTGTTGCTGATTGGTGGAATTCTGAGGTTGAGGGTACGACTCTCTTTAGAATAGCTAAAAAGCTCAATATTTTAAAGGCTAAAATCAAAATCTAGAACAAAGAGATTTTTGGGGATATTTTCAAGAGTAAAATTCAAATTAAAACTAAAATTAAAGATGTTCAGGATAGAATCCAAGAGTTTGGGTTGTCTGAAGAACTTAGGGTGGCGGAAAATGTTCTTTTGTCTAAATACTACACCATTATTTCCAATGAAGAGACGTTTTGGAGACAAAGATCAAGAGCCTTGTTCTTGAAGGAAGGTGATAAAAATACTCGGTGTTTTCACTTAACTGCTCTTAAGCATAGGATGGCTAACAGGATATCCAAATTATCCTGTAATAAAGGGATCTTAACGAAGGATAATGATATTAGAAAGGAAGCTATGGAGTATTTCGGCACCCTATTGGGAGAAGTGGATAACCTGGATATCAGTAATCAAAACATCCTCTTGCAAGCTATTCCTTCTACCCTGACTGTTGATGATAATAACTTTTTATCCCTTATTCCCTCTAATCAGGAAATCAAAAAGGTGGTGTTTTCCTTTTAGGGAGATAAATCCCTTGGACCAGACAGTTTTCCAATGTTTTTCTTCCAATATTTTTGGCACATCATGGAGGTTGACTTCTGCAATGGTGTTAAAGAATTCTTTGGCTCTAGAAGGCTCCTAAAGGAACTGAGCTACCTTCATTGTCCTTATTTTGAAGATCCCAGGTGCTAATTCTCTCAATAAGTTTAGACCCATTAGTCTGTGCAACTCTATGTACAAGATTTTATCCAAGGTTCTGACTTCCAGGTTGCTGGAAATTCTTCCAAGAATTATCTCCGTCCAGCAGAATGGCTTTGTCCCCGGTAGATAGATTCTGGATTCTATCATATTTGTTCATGAAAATATCCACTCCTTGAAAGTGGCTAATAATTAGGGTTTCTTCCTAAAGTTAGACATGGCTAAAGCTTTTGATAGAGTGAACTGGCAGTTTCTTCTAAGGATCATGAAAGCATTTGGTTTTGGTGAAAAAGTTATTCAGCTTTGCTCTCAACTTATGGAAACTTCCTCTTCTACTATTATTGTCAATGGCTCCCCGTCTAGTTTCTTCAAAATCCCTAGAGGCCTTAGATAGGGGGACCCCATATCCCCTGTCTTGTTTACTATTTTAGCTGAATGCCTGGATAGATTTATTCTTAAAAATGTGGAAGATGGCAATCTTAGGGGTCTGAAACCATCTTCATCCAATGTTACTTGTTCTCATGAACAGTTTATTGATGATTCTATTACTATGGGGGAAGCTTCTATCTTGGAAGCTAAAACTATGAAGAAGGTGTTGAATTGTTATCAATCTACCTCTAGTCAAAAAATTAATTGGGATAAAAGTTCTTTGTTCTTCATCAACACCCCTATTCAAAGGCAACTAAGGATTGAAAGAATTCTTGGATGTAAAATTTATGAGCTTCCCTCTTCTTATTTGGGGCTTCCTCTGTGTATTAAACCTGAGGATTCTTTCTAGAATAAGCTGGTGGATAGATTTAACTCAAAATTTGCTGGTTGGAAAGGGGCTATCCTTAGTCAAGTGGGCAAAGTTACTCTGTTAAAAGCCACTCTCCAAAACCTACCTATTTATGCTCTCAGTTTGTTCAAAATCCCCAGAAAGTCGACGAAAGCTATTGAAAGAATCCAAAAAAAGTTTCTTTGGTTGGGGTGGAAGTCAAAAACAGAATTCCCCTTATTGCCTAGAATAAAATCTGTTCTCCTAAGGCCTCAAGTGGGTTGGGTTTAAGGAATATTAGTTCCATGAATAAGGCTTTATTAGCCAAACAAATTTGGAGAATGAAAGGGGAGGAAAGAGAATGGAACTCTATCTAGAAAAATAAATATCTTTATATGCAACCTTTTGAGAAAGAATTCTTAGATGATTCTTTTATTGTTGAAGGTTCGACTATATGGAATGATGTTCAATCAGCTAAAAGTTGGTCTACTACTAGACGAATTTGGAACCTTGGGGATGGTAGGAGAATAAGATTTTGGGAAGATAGGTGGATTTTGGACAAACCTCTGGAGGAAGTTCCAATCCTTAATGAATGGAAAGACTGGTTCAAAAGCAGGTTTGGGGAGCTGGTCAGAGACTACTGGAGAAATGGGAATTGGATTGATTTTTGCCAGCAGTGTCCGGGGCTTAAGTTCCTTCAAATTGCTCCCTTTGCTAAAGTTCCTAGAGACAAAAAAGATGAAAGATTGATAGGGAGGGAAACCTCAGATGGGAAATACTCTATTTCCTTAGTTGTGGCTATCCATAATGAATCTGTGGAAGAAATTCCTATTTGGGCTAAAGTCTGGAACAAGAAGTTAGTTCCTAAGGTTAATATCTTTTTTTGGATTTTCATCCAAAACAAGGTTTTAACCCTGGGCAACCTTCAAAAGAGAGGTTTTGTTTTTCCTAACAGGTGTTCTCTTTGTTGTAGGGAAGAAGACACTACCTGCCATATTCTTAATTAGTGTACTTTTAGTTAGGAAATCTGGAAAATCATCTTCAATAGGTGGAACTTGAGCTGGGTTTTTCCGAACTCCCTAGGGGAATCCTGGCAGCAATGGCACTGCCCCAATTCTAATCCTAAGATTGTGGAGACTTGGAGACTTACTCTTTCGAATGTTATCTAGAATATTTGGAAAGAATGCAACAATAGCACTTTTAGGGATAAAAATGCTATTCCTGAAGTGGTGGTAGATAAAATTTACAGGAGTATATTTGAATGTATCTATGGTACTGATTTTGGACCAGCTGCTAAAGAAGACTTCAAATATAGGTAGAACATCTCTACTACTACTAGTAGAAAGGAGAAGGGAAGAGAAGGTCTCATTTGGTGTTTTCCTCCTTAGGGGTGGATTAAGGCTAACTTTGATAGGGCCTCTAAGGGGAATCTGGGTAAAGCTGGATATGGGGCATTGTCAGGAATTTTGCTGGAAGTTGCTTAGTGGTAGTGGCTGGTCCTTTGGGGAGTCAAACAAGTCATTTTGTCGAAGTCTCGGTTGCCCTGAACACCTTAATTATAGCCAAAAATCTTAATTATGATAAATTATGGCTTGAGGGAGACTCACTTAATATTATTAAGTTTTTGAAGGGGGAGTCGGAGCCATCATGGTCAATTGAAAATATTATCATGAAAGCTAGGGAAATTATTGCTAGTTTTAAAGATATTATAATTCAACATGCCTTTAGAGAGAAAAATATGGTGGCAAACTGTCTGGAGAATCTAGGTGTTAATTATGATTCCCAAATGATTTGGCACGAGGAAGATGTCAACATTAACATTAAAGAGCTCCTTAGAAAGTACAGATATACGGGAAGGGAAGGACCGCATAATCATGATAGGGAATATGAATAATTTATGCCTTGATGGAAAGGTAATTATTACCTGGCAAAGTGGCAAATCCCCAACCATTTCTTATAATACGCTGCACACTTTGTGGGTTACCCAGTTCAAAATCTTGAGTAACTATAGGAAAGAAGTGTTGAGTTTGTAGAGGAACAGAGCTAATAATCCGAATTCGAAGATGGGAGGTGATTTAAGCAGGGAGGAACAACACAATACGTCAACATGGAAAGCGATGCCAAAAGTGTGGGCGAAGCTGGAAAAAGGATCCCTCACAAGCTTTATGGAGAAGCTAGTGGATTATGACAAAGGTAGGGTAAATCTCGCCATTTCCAAAATTTCTGAAAATTGGTGTAATAGATCCTTTAAAATCTATGGGGTTAAGTTCAAGTTGGACGCGGGACTCATAGCTACTATGACTGGCATGCCCCATACTAGGCTTAATTTTTTTAGAGACCTTAAAGTCTCCAACAACGCAGTTAATATGTTCCCACGGAAGGAAAAAGAGAGGGATAGAATTAGCAAAGCCACAGGAGGTTACTATGAAGTTGCTAATATCAAGAAAATCTGGGGCTGAGTTTTGAACACTATAATGGAATATATCATAGTTGAGGGCCATTTCTCCAGGGCCCACATCTACCACTTTGTTCTTTTAAACCATTTCAGACATGACAAAAAGGTACCCCTGCCCTACTACCTTTTCAAGTCCCTTTCTAGGTCCCTCAATAAGCACAGTAAGAATCCCTCAAGTTCGGTTCTCCATTGCGGGATTTTGCTACTTATTTATGAGCATTGTAAAACCCTCACCCTACTGGAAAAAAAGAGGTTATCCACCTCTCCAGGGAAGAGAAAAATGGAGGGAGGCGATTCCAACAAGGAGAAGGCATCTTCTAGCAAAAAAAGAAAGAGTGCCCCTGGGATGGAAATAGAGGAAATGGATAAAGAAGGCAATGAAATGGAGATGGATGATTCCGATGGTGAAGATGGCTCAAAAGACGAGGAGGTGGGTAATGAGGAAGAAAGTGGTGATAATGAGTCTGATAATGAAATCCCTTTCCACAGTGACTTCCCTGACAAGGACAATAGCTATCCTATGGAGGATGTGGAATACAAGAATAATGAGGAAATAGATGTGAATTCCAAGAGGGAAAGGAACAAGGAACCTAAGAAGGATATGACTAAGGACATTTTAAGTGAGGATAAGGAAAGTGTGGATAAAGGGTTATTCCTGAATAACCTTAAAAAAATCACTGAGGCAAGACTAGATTATGATAGATGGACCTATGAACTCTTGAAGAACCTGGAAAAAAAGGGGAAAAATACGGATGAGAAGAGGGAGGATGATGACAGGGAGTAGATAAAATGGAAGCAGGATATGGAGGAGAAGGTTAAATCACTAGAAGAAGGGAGAGAGGCTATGAAAAATTTGTTGGGCATTATCCCGAATATCCTGTCAACTGTCACTAAAAACTTAGAGGATTTTGCTAAGGTCTTTGATCATACCAGCTCTCCTAAATCGGTGGTGGAACTTGACATGGATGATGAGACTATCCAAATTGGCAGTGGTGAAGCTAATCCAATTGGTGGTGTTGCTAAGAGGACCAGGGCGAGTGTCAAGAAAGTTGTGGTTGTTTCTGCTAAGGATCTCCCAAATCTCAGGGATAACATCAAAGATCTGCATGGGATTAGCAACACCCTAGCTAATGCCCTAAAAAAAATCAATTAATTTCTCTTCTTGGGTCTAGCTAGTTTTGTTGGCTTTGTGGGGCTTTAGTCGATTTTCTATGGTTTTCCGTTGGCTTTTCGTTGGCCTATTCCTTTTTGTCTCTTGTTACTTTTTTTGTTAAGCTCTGTTTGTAAAGGGTTTCGAGGCCCCTTCAAAACCTATTTTTTCCTTAATCAAAAACTATAGACAAGGTGAATGAGGATATCATAAAGGAGAGAGTTGAAAAAGAGAAAAACACATTCTTTGAAAACACCATAAAGAAATGTACCGATCATGTGGATACACTTTTACGGGTACTCAATTCTACAATTTTGGAGTATAAGGAGCTATATAGGGAACCATGTAAACCTCACTGTTTGACTAAGGATATTGATGAGAAGATCAAGAAGACACAAAAGGAAATTGATGACATTGCAAATAATATTATAGGTTCATCCGGACTTATATCAGTTTTTTAGTAAGAAATGGCAGTTTTTGAGGAAAAGTTAGAAAAACTTGAGAAAGAGAAGGCAAGAATAAAGTCTAATTCCTGGGAACTAAAAGATAAACTTGGTCCGAGGCTGGATAATCTAATTACTCGAAGAGATGAATTATCTAAGGCAACAATACAAGGAGAATGATCACCGGAGCAGCAAATGCACTATCTCACCGGTATGATCCAGTAGACTGAGGCCACTTTAGATGGTAGCAACAAATTTATGTAGAGTCTAAATATGATTTTGGTGAACATCTTTTAGATTGTAACCAACTGGTTACAAACCTTGAGGTAGCATTTTTGTACTCTTTTGATTATTTATGACATCCTTTGTCATTGATGTCAAAGGGGGAGTAGTAGAGAGAAAAATGCATGTACAGAGGAGATCACTTGCTTAGGGGGGCACATCTTTTTGGATTTCAGTTTTTGGATAACAGTTTTGGATTTTTCTCATGAGTGTTGCCATCAATGCCAAAGGGGGGATTGTTGGCATTCTACGCTCTTATGAGAATATTTGATGTTGTCATTAATGGAAACTAACTGGCAACTCACTGGCAATTGGTTTCTACATGCCTAACATCACAAACTTCATACACCAGTAGACACTGGCACCGGCGAGCACTTCATCAGTATTCAAATTACATCGGCAACAAGCATACCGACACTCAAGCCGACATGGGATAAAGTTTTTTTATATGAATTATTTTGCAATATAATTATCTTTTGTAAGCTAACATGGTATATTGTAAAAGACTCATATATGTATGAGATCTTATAAGACATTTTGAGAGATGTGTGATGAGACAATTTTGTATAAGGTGATATAGTTGACAGTGAAGGTTTTGGTTATTGACTGAGCTTAAACCGGTACTGAACCTAGAATGAGAGATGTTGTTTTGAGCAGTACATTGTATTGGATTTGATAATCCATTTTGTAGTCAGTGTGACTCATTATTGAGCAGTGAGCTCTAGGCTATTGGCCTCTCTGCATGTGCAGGCCCCTCATTGTAAGTAGTACTTATTCATTAGCCAGTGAGTAAATATTGTGGGTCACAAATCCCACCGAGGTTTTTCCCACACTAGGTTTCGTGATTAAATATCCTATGTTATGGTGTGTTTCTATGCTATCTCTATTATTTATGTTTATTGCAATAATTCTTATTTACCGATACACTGTTTTGGGATGAAAAGTTATTAATAAGTTTAAATATCCAATTAACTGGTTAGACACTAATTCATGCCCCCCCCCACCCACTCTCAGTGTCTTTGGGACTGTCATTGAATCTAACAAGGATAATGTGTAATGGATATGGATGGTAGAGTATTAAGGCTTGAATGATCCAAAGCATGCATGCATATACATTATTTTACCTTTATATGATCAGGATGAAAGATAAGAATGGAGGGTTCATTTTGATAGGAAGAGGGATATGAGATGGAGGATATGGATAGGATAGTCAAGATCAAAGATAGGAAAGGAAAATGAACTTAGATATGATGCAGATGGATGGGAGGATGAAGCTTACCCCCAAGTGTAGTGCGCAAGGGGATGAGGGGATTACACATGATACTTGTTTGCCAAGTTTTCATCATGGTACTTACCCAAGGTGCCACAAGGACTGGTTTTCACCATTGAATGAAATGGTTTTTCTTTACTTTTTTCTGATTTTTTATTTTTTTATTTTTCTTGATTTTTTTATTTTTTTTATTTTTGAATTTTTAGAATAGTTTGGATGGATAAAGATGAGGATGAGTGGATATGAAAGATAGTGGATGCATGAAAGAGGAAGGGAGGACTCAAGCATCTAGTTCCATAGATGGTATCTCATAGTATTTCTTTGAAGTGGAGGTATGCTCATAGATGTTGGTAACAATAATTCGGGTGATGAAATGGATAGGGGATGGAAGATAAAAAAGGATTGGACAAACGGAATGGGATTGTGAAAAATGGATGGTGGATAATGGATGGGGTTTTGAAGAATTTGTGGAAGATCAAGATTGGCACACACCTTGAGGGGTGGTGGAGTAGTGGGGGAGAGTATTTTGAATTAGATGGGGGATAGAGTGTGGATTTTGGGAAATGATGACCCAAAATAGAAGAAGGGGATGATGGAGTTGGGATGGTGGATTTTGGGACATAAGGACCCAAAATGGATTTTGAGGATTGAGGAGTTTTAGATGCAGGATTGGAGGACTTATGAATGGATGGAGCTTTTGCATTAACAAGTTTGGAAGCCAAATTTGATTTTTCTTTGGGATGCATTGCCTCTTTGGGAATCCACATAGTTATGATTTTTTCTTTTGGGGCCTTTGGGGCCTTTTTGATTTTTCTTTCTTTCGACTCACATTTTTGTTTTGAGCATGTCATTTTGAGGGGACATGTTAATCCTTTGATTTTTGTGGACTTTGAGCTTTATGCTTTTTATATTGGGCATCCAAATTGCTTCCAATAGCAATGGGATGGGTGTATGAGGATGAATGACTTAAGGATTTTATGGATGGTGGGATGATGGAAGGAGTGTGTTGGGAGGCATTCAATGATGTGTGCCTTTGTTGATCTTGCTTTAAGATTATTTGAGGTGATAGGGTGGCAGATGGAGGGATGTAAGGACCCAAAATGGATGGAAGGAATGGAGGATTTAGCTTTGGATTATAAGATCCCAAAATGGATGTGGATGACGGGGGATAATGAGATTTTGATTTGTACGAAGGAAATTTGGATTTAAGAGGAATAGAGGATGTACCAACATCTTGAGAATTAGCTTGAGGACCCTTATTGTTTCAAAAATGAGATGCGATTTCATTTTGAGGGGGGTGAGATTTGTAAGGAAGATTAGGATCTTTAGATGGATTGGGATTGTGGCATGAAGATGAAGGGATACTTTGATCTTGACTAGGAAGGGTATCATGAGATGGAGTGGGAGGGGTGATTGGATCATGATATGAAAGAGGATCATGTGATGGAGGGAGAGGGTTGGATAGAGGAATCATATGGTCATGAGAGGAAGTAGAGGGAATGCCATCATTAGATGGAGTAGAGAGAGATGCATCATGAGATGGAGAGTATTCTATGCTAGCATGCTTTGGAACAAGCTTTTGGCATGTTTGGAGTTGTGGGGATTGTTTGATGGAGGAAGGTATGGAAGCTTTGATGTGAGTAGATGGGGAAATGGGGGTATCATGAAGTGCAAAGGATTGGGATTTGTTTTGAGGTGGAGGTGATTGGGGTGGATGAAGGACTTGAGGATACTTGGCCACTTTACTTCGAGGGGAGGATTTTGTCAACTTTACTAGCATGTCTTGGATAAGATTATGGATGATCGATTTGGAGGACATGGACAATATGGATTTTGGAGGATTAGGATTAGATAGAGAATTGGGACTAGATGGGGGATTGGGATTGGGATTGGATGGAAGATTAGGATAATTGACTATGGAATTAGGATTAATGATAGGAGGAATATGGAGTAAAGGATTTGGATGGGGAGTAGAGGTAATGAATGTGTTGTAGAAGGAGGGGGATTGGGATGTAGTTGGGGGGGAGATGGAGGTATACATATTGGATTAGAGGAGTATATGGATGAGGGATAATATGGAGATCGGGATGGGGAATAAGATGGATTTCCCTTGTCGAAGGTAGAGGAAGGATAGGAGATATGGTATAGATTGGGATTAGGTGCAATGTGTTGAGGTGAGATGGATGAAGGTATGATAGGAGGGTGGGAGATTATGGGATTAACTTGGTAGGAAGATTCATGAACTTTCATGAGCATCTTCTCATACCAAGCTTTGAAATTATGGGTTGTCATGTTGAGAATGAAGGATTAGATTGGAATTGGATGAATATGTTTTGGAAGGGAAAGATTATGAAGATGATGTTCAATAAAGATGAGGATTAGAACTTGGCTTGGAATGATGATGGATTAGATTTCATTAGATTTGGATTGGATCTAATTTGATTTGGATTGGAATTGGATGAGTCCTTGGATTACTGATAACTCAAAGATGAATGACTAGTACCAAACCAGTACTGAGAGGGAGGGGGTGAATCAGTACAAACAAAAATACAATCCAAAATCGGTTTGACAACAAATACTCCAAGTGACTGGCAAGCAGTGATACTGGTTGAAATAGAGTGCAACCGGTAACACCCAGAATAACTAAAACAATCATAAACCGGTCACTCACTAAGCTTTCCTCTTAGCTCAATACTATAGTACCATTACACCCTCATGCATGAATAGGTAAACTATCATCTGATCTTCACAACAGTTAGTTCAATATGTTTTATAGACAAGCATAAAACACAGAACCATCATATGCTCAACAGGTAATAACAAAGCATCACAAGATAAAAGCATCACACATGACACACATTTTTTCACGTGGAAACCCAACTAGGAAAAACCACGGTGGGGATGAATACCCACAAGCTGCTTTTTGAACTCTTTAGAAGTTCGCTCTATTAGGAGCCTTGTCTGGTTAAAGACATTACAATAGGTTCTGCTAGGAACCGATCCTGTTAGGGATCACCCGGTTAAGGGATGGCTACAATACCTGGTTAAGGGTTAAACCCAATTAGGGTTACCTTGTTAGAGGATTTCAAGAATTCAATAGCTAAAGGATCTCCAGAGCTCTATAGCTTCCCAAAACTCAATAACTTCGAGTTACCCTGTTAAGGGATTTGTATCAAGCTGGTTAAAGCTACCCTGTTAAGGGATTTGAATCAAGTCGGTTAAGGCTAACCTGTTAAGGGATTTCACAACTATTGAAGTGGTTAGAGATCAACAGGAATTACAATGATCTAGTAACAACACTCAATGCTAATGCAGATCCATTCTGGCTCTTCTTCACCTTCTGTACATTCACTTTGTAGGTATCTCTTCTCTCCTTTTGTCTAGCAAGAATCACATATCACTTCCCTTGGATACACACACATAACTTTTGCCAACAACCTTGGAAAGAAACACAACATCGACCTTATAGAAAATAGATAGGTCGATAGCAAAAACCCTAAACCCTAAACCTGTTAGGTTAAGCAATTAAAGCGGTTCAATCCTAACCGTTGAATCATATGGCATTAAATGCAACAATCTTGAATCGATCACAAGACATTCTCCATCATCCATTATCCACCGATTTCATGGTGGCTAATAACCCATCACGTGTTATCATTGTTTGACAAACTTCGCACATTCCTGAGGTAGATAGGAATAGTCTTCTTCATGCAAGATCCTTTACATGCACAGGGCTTATGTGGCAACACGATCTATTCTTTGTTATACTACTAGCTCATCACACAAAAATCACCGATCGAGTCACACAGGCTTGAGGTACTCCAACCGGAAATCCTAAAGTGGAAACTACCTACCAACCGGTAGCCATACAATGCTTCCATGTACCAGTTCCCATAACTACATGCCGGTTCACCTTGAGAAAATACACCGCTTCACTTTGGCATATATACCAGTTCACACATATGCTTGTTCTCTTTTCTCACATATCACATATGCCAGTTCACTTCATATCACATATTGACATCAATGACAACATACAATATCATTATGTCCTTATACCGGTTCACATAATGTCAACAATTACGACTTGATTGTATTGGAATGGTCCTTGGATTAGGACTTGATTGGATTGGATTAAATTAGATTTGATTTGATTTGACTTGATTGGATTGGATTAGTCCTTGGATTAGGACTTGGTTTGATTGGATTTGGATTGGTCCTTGGATTAGGACTTGATTGGATTAGATTGGTTGGTTTATTGGATTGGACTAGATTGAATTGGATTGGATTAGATTAGTCCTTGGATTAGGACTTGGTTTGATTGGATTTGGATTGGATTGGGGTTCAAAGAATTTCTTGGATAGATAGAAATTAATTAAAGATTTGATGATGACAAGATGGAATTTGGAAAGAGGGATGATTGATTGGTTGTGGGGGATGGACTTGGCAAGAGATGTCAAGTAAAGAAAACACAATGGTCAAAAGAAGTTAGACTCAAATGACACTCATGCTCCTTCAAAACATATCCTATGGCGAGAAAAGATAATAGTCAATGGATCCCAATTGGTTTCCTAGCTACACTTACCCAAAGCGGACACTTAGATGCTTGACCCCACTGGCTCCCCTCCATGACACACACTTCTCTAGGGTAGCCAAGAATCAATTCCCATGAAAAATCCTCATGGAAAACTTTGTGTCGCTACTAAGGGCTATAAAAATATGGGCAGCTTCAGAGTTCCGATCTCCTGCATCAATGACTAGAAGGTTTTTGGCCACTATGCACAAGATGTTTAATATGGCTTCCTGTTAGGAGCTACCCTTCATAGTTGTACAAGTGCGATTGAGGCCTATATCCCAATGAAGCACCAAGAACTTAGTAGTCACGCAAGCATGATTGAGATCTTTAGGATCCTACGAAGCACCCAATGTGAGAGTGAACTCTCAAATAGCCCCAACCATTGATTATTTTGATCTTAATGGCCTATTTATTATAGTGAGTTGGGAACCCCACATCTGGGTGTACTCACTTGGGTTGTTCCCCTCTCACCAGCTCTAAGAGAAACTTGAGAGGGCAGGCCCACTAAGGGTAACACAAGCAATATTCCTAGAAAAGACCAAAGGGATCTAGATTTTTGATTATCTAGATAGGCAAGAGCATACTCTCCTACCCTTTGACTCTTTAAGACAAAGAAAACACAAAATTATTTTACCCCATAATTAAATCTAGATGCCTAATAAAAGAAACACAATGTTTGCTTGAACCTCCTAGGCAACCTACAAAACCACTTGATTAGTAGTTTGAAAATGAAGTCTTCAACAAGCATCCTGCAAAAGACAAAACAATGACAAAAATATATTATTATTTTTTTTGTTAATTTTAATTTTTGGGAATGAGCAGAAAAACAAGAACAAAAACTTTTCTACTAAAGAAAAATGTGGATTTGGGGGAAAATTTGATGGGTAACTGGGGTTTGACTAAGTTTTTGACACTTTCTAAGGGATAGGAAAGCATAAAATGAGGATTTTAGAAGAAAGGTGAAGGAATGGAAAAAAAAATTTCAAGAGGGACAAAGGAGAAAAACTTGGAGATAAAAACTATAGAAAAATTTGGAGGCAATTGGATAAAATTGGAAGAAGTTATGGCAAACCCTAAAAATACAGAAATGTGGGATTTTGAGCTTCAAAAAGTGGAATTTGGGATAAGGTCCTCAAGGAAGGAAAGGTACAAAATGAAATTGCGGGGGATCTAGTGAAGGTTGGAGGAAAACAGATTGAAGATAAAGAAGATATGGCGAAAAAAAATATTAGTATAAGAGTTACTATAAAACAGATAGCAAAAAAAAATCAGGCGAGCTAATTAGTAGGTGCTCACGCTATTACGCAAGTGCTCACATCAAAACAACTAGAGTTACTGCGCAAAAAATTCAAATTCATTTTTTTAACAAAATGCTTGCGCTAGTCGCAAAGTAGTCGCGCTGAAGCGACAACTAAAAACAAAAAACACAACCAATCTAGTCTATTTTTTTTATTTTTTCAATTAGATTTTACAACTAGAGATAGAAGTGAGAAGAATAGAAAGAATGAAGAAGAGGAGAGGAGATAGATGAGATTTCATGGTGGTCATGCTAAAGCCAAGGCGGTCGTGTTGAAACATAGTGAGGCACCAGAAAAAATTTCAAATTTGATGTGGTCATGCCAAAGCCGCGACGGTCGCGTTGATTAGCAGGCAGTCATGTTGATGTAGCAATCAGTCATGCTAATGCGCATGTGCTTGTGCTGAATTGTGAACCTATGAGAAACCTTCACAAAAAACTCAATTTTTTTTGTTAAACCCGAGACATGGGTCCCACCGGGCGTGCCAGAATGAAGAAGGGAAAACGTAGCAAGGGAAGATCAGATGGTTAGTATTCAAATGAAGCATTCAAACACATAAAAAACAAAGAACAACCATTTATACCTTGTTATTTTTACCTCTCCCTCAGATTGAGCTTGATGAAGTGGATGATGAGGATGCGCCCTTGATGCTCCACTTGATGTGTTGCTTGCTTGATTTAGATGTGGATTGGTCTCCTTTGCTCAACAAGATTAATGGATTGATATTTGGATTGGATTGTGATAGATAGATGAGGATTTGTATTAGAAGAGGATTGGATAGAAGATCATGAAGACATTATGATGGCTATGAAGAAGATGATTTGGATCAAGGAGAAAAGAGTAGCATGACAATGCATGAGTAGTGGATTATTTGTGAGGAGAATAGGCTCCAATTTATAGATTGGAGAAGGCCAATGGAGGGCCAAGATTGATTTGATCATGAAGGGTTGAGATTGATTTTAGATAGAAGGCATGGATAAAGGGTGCCTTGGGAAAATAAACAGGAATATAAAATTCATTGGGAAAAGGGGGGAGAAATTTGAATTTCGAATATGAGGAATTAAAAATTCCAAAATAAAGATGCATTGAGGGATTCAAAGAAATTTGAATTTCTTTGAGAGGCTCAATGTTGATGTGACATGAGTGAGAATTAAAAATTGAGGGATAATGATAAGCATGATTATGAGAGATTCTAGAAGGATTAATTAGGTTGAGTGGGATTAGGAAAAGTGATTTGTAGGAATCACATGGCTAGGTTAATTAATTACAATTAATTAACTAAGTGGGTTTAGAGGAAATAATTATTGGAGGGGACTTTAGAAGAATAGGGGAATAATTAATGATAAATTAATTATTGGACAATAGTGATATGATTAATTAAATTAGATTTAATTAATACTGAGAAGAATAAAGATAACACAATTAAGTCAATTAATTATGTTGATAGGCTTAAATTAATTAAATATTAATTTTAGGTGTCTACAATATGTATGTATATATATATACATACATACATATGTATATATATATACATATACATAGATATATATACATACATATATACATATGTATATATCTATGTATATATATACATATACATAGATATATATACATACATATATACATATGTATATATCTATGTATATATATACATATACATAGATATATATACATATGTATGTATATATATATGTATATATGTATGTATATACATACATATATATATATATACATACATACATACATACATATATATATATATATATATACATACATACATACATATATCTATATACATATATGTATGTATATATATATATATATACATACATATATCTATATACATATATGTATATATGTATATATATATATATATACATATATATAGATATATATACATGTATATATGTATATATATCTATATATATATATATATCTATATATATATATATATCTATATATATATATATATCTATATATATACATATATCTATATATATACATACATATATATGTATATTGTATTAATATACATATACATATACATATACATAGATACGTATATGTACACACACACACACATATATATGTATATATGTATGTATATGTACAGGTTTGTGTTTGATCATTTGCTCATTTGATTGTATACTTTAAATTTATAAGTTTTCAATTGATGTGTTTGATTATATGCAACTTATTAGATCACATGTGTATGTATGCATGTTTGATTATTCTTTTAAATATTATATAGATCTAGATTGAATTGGTGTAAATGAAATTTAAAAAATGTTTAAGAACTTTAAAAATTTCATATGTGTGTGTGTGTGTGTGTGTGTGTGATTGAATTTGTGTACATGTAGATAGATTCAAAAAAGATTGATATGTTTGTAAATTTTAAATTTTACTACATGTAATTTGTATGTAGATATGCATTGAATTTAAATGAATTTTTGAATTTATATATGTACATGTACTATATACATCTTGCTCATAAAATAATTTAATATATATTGAATTTCATAACTTTGTAAATTTACACACATACACGTATCAGGTAATTTAAACACACACGTGTCCTAATTTAAATCAAATTTCAATCAAATTTTGCATTTTTAATTATTATTTATGAATTTATGTAAAACACACATGTCGGGTAATTTCATACATCCTAATTGCAGCATGCGTCCCCTTTAAGATATTTTTCAACTTGAATCCACATCACAATTACTTTGTACATGTACATGCATATTATTAGTTAACATCACAAGGCATATAAAAAACACATCATAATTTAAAAATCACACTTGTTCATATATCAAATGAACAAACTCAAGTTAATGTACATATTCAATTTAATTTAAATTCTAGAAGTTTCATCTTGAACAAGTTAAGTAGAAGTGAACATTCTAAAGTATTAAATTAAAAATTCATAGGTTTAAACACATGTACTTTGGTGTACTAAATAGTTCACACCACATCAAGTGGTTCAGACCGCTCTTCAATAACACCTAATATTTTCTCATGATCTTCACTATCTAGTCTCAACTTTTGAGACCGCCTGCGATGTGGAATTATATGAAGAATTAGGCCAACAACAATGACCAAGTGGCTATACTGATATACCTTGTTGTCAATTTGGTATTTAGTGAAATGAATACCATTTTGAACAATTTTAACTTGTTTGAAATATGTCCCTTGCACTACAATTGAGCCTACATGTACATGTATATAAGAAACAAGAAATTAAAAATTTGTGTAAGCTCAGTGTACATATAAAAATTAAAGCATGTGCACATGTGCATGTTTAAAATAAATTTATAAATTAATTTAAACATTCAAATCTGTTCAAACCTGTGGGAAAGGACATTCCATCGCTCATTTTAGATTTTATTAACTTCTTTCTCTCTTCTATGAAACACAATAAATAATAACTAACACCTTCTATATTTCCATCTTCTACTATGACTGCAAAAATATCTCCTGCAATTTGAAATAAGTTATAAATATATTTACTCGATTAAAAGTTTTTACATAATTTATTTACATACGCAACATTTGTTAAAGGAAATAAATATATATATAGTTTAAATATTATACACATACCTTTTTTAGTCAATCCAAAGATTTCATCCTCATTTTCCTCGTATGTGTCAGAAACATCTAGTGGCATCAATTTCCATTCACTAACATATCCAAGCTTTTGGTTCTTGCAATCAACATAGTTTTCCAAAATGCAATCAGAACAAAAACATGAATAATCCCTAGTGTACAATGTCCATGGGCAATTATTTGTTCTCATGACACAATGCAAAGATCTTGTCATCTCCACGCTCTTACATCTGTGCATTGATCTTCTATCCACATCTGCAAAATGTACATGTGTACAAGAATACGCATATCAATTTGTTTTAAAACATTTTAACTAGAAACATTTTTAAAAAATAAAAAACATTTTAAAACACTAAAAAAGAAAACGTACCAATTATCTCCCAAAACACTCTATATGAAATGGGCCTTGATGTTCTCAATGATGATTCATAAGGATAATTAGGTTGCACAAAGTGTTTCTTACACCATTCAACAATATCATGTGCATCATCTATACAATCTTCTGTATAATTTATTTGATGCTTTCTTAGAGCATGTTTGATACAAGCTCTTGCACCATTGTGTTCACCCTTTACATGACCACTCTAAAAAAAACTCCAAACATGTGGTATTTTATCATTTCGATGATATCTACATAGTGCATAAAATGGCCTCGAAGGTTTGAATTGTGTCATACATTCATCAGACCAAACAAAATGTTTAACTATTGTTATGCCTCTCTCTTTCAAATATTCAAAAAACTTCTTAAAGTAATGTACAAAAACTGTGTCATGCTCCTTATCATCACTGATATAGAAGTGGTACTATTTCTTAATGACACAATTTTTAAATGTACTATCAATACCATCCAAATCTATTTGTGCATGTCGATAACACGCATGCACCATAATAGTGATTTGCTTTGAAAAGTAATACTCTGACTGAATCTCTTTTTCATGTGCAAAAGAGTAATTTTCTACGAAGTCCACTACGGATAGAATAGTTCCAAGTGGGAAAGTGTCTCTTAATGTTTGAAATTTTTGTTCTTGCCACTTGGAAAAAAAACCATGACATATGTATGGTTTTATCAACTTACAAAAATTTTCCATAAATGTTCCAATAGGTATCTCCTCTTCTACATAATCTAACCTTGTAGATTCCATCCCAAATTTTGTTTCAAATTTTTTGTACTTGTAACTCTTGCAATTTACCATATTCGTCATGTTAGTATCTTCATCTCTCAAAGGCAATTTAGCCAACTCCCCACATGTTCCACAAATTCCTTTTATGCAATTTATTTGACCGGTTGCATTATCATCTAATTTATCACGTAAGATGGATACTATGAATTGACTTGTTCATTTAGGAGGAGCTTTTTCATAACCATTACTATCTTCTCCAATCTTTCGAAACACCTGATAGTAAGATCAAATTCAATGTGATAATGACAACAACAAGTTTTGAAGACTTTGTTTACCTTCACATAATATGACCTTAACCATTCAAACATGGTTTGTTCAATCTTTATATGAGGGTCTATTTTAGTAAACAACACATACAATTCATGTTTTGTTGTGTCTAACCAATGTTCTACATGGAGATCATAACGATCAAGGTCAATCCTTTGCTTGATAAAATCTCTATTATTTGATGAAGGAGAGTATTATCATTCCAAAAACTTATCACCAAGTTCCTAACAACTTCTTCAATTCTATCAGAATGAGGATCTCTACACATAATTACCCAAATCCCTACTGAGGTAGTATCATCCAAACTATATCTCCTTTTCACATATTTTGATATTGTCCTTCTACTAAAACCAAACTCAAATGAAAATGAAGAGATTTTTCTTTTTTGGGGCAATCTTTCATTTACTAAAGATGTCAACATCACTCTTCTTAAAATGGTCTTATCTATTGTTCGATATTTTTTACCAATGTTCACCAAACCTTTCTTAAAATTATCGGCAATAGATTTTTGTAGCTGAGAAGTTTTCCTTTTTTGACTTGTTGTATCTATACCCAATAATTTCAGTGGATCTATTAAGTCTTTATGAGTAAGTACAATTGATAACGATTGATGTTTCTCTAGTGTAGTATCAAAATTATTGAAATGAGACATTATTTCTTTTGCACTTTTATTCATCGGCCTCCTTTTAGTATGTCTAGGTTCTTCACTGGGATGTTTCAACTCATGCACATCCATTTCAAGTAAATGATCTAAATTTTTACAAGAAATATTTCTCTTCACCTGTTTAGCTAGATCTATAATATGCTCATACATACCGGTGGTAGGAGGTAAGGAGCTCGATCCCTCTCCTTCAACCTCCATTGGTTCAACTTGGGCAAGCTCCTCCCTATGATCTTCAACTATATTGTGTTCTTCAATAGGTTCGTTTGCCTCAACTCCTGCTTGAAAACTCCCTTCTTCTTGAGCCCATTCTGTACATGACTTAAGATGACAGAGAATTTTTTTAATACAATGAAATTCCAAGTATAATTTGAAACCAAATTTTCAAGTTAAATAATAAGACCTAAATATTATGTCATAATAGGTGGACTATTATGTCATATTTAAGACCTATTATTGTATAATATTTCATAATATTACATGTAATAGGCCCTAATATTTGCATAATATAGGTCTTAAGGGGACTCTTGAGTATAATGTAAAATATTTTTGCATACATGGTCATATGAAGTCATATAAATAGAACCTATTATGACATAATAGGTTCTAAATTTATGTCATATTTAAGACCTATAATCACATAGTAAGTCCTAATATCACATAATAGGTCTTATTATTACTTAATATGACCACATATGCAAAAACATTTCACATTATACTTGACTCCCCTTAAGATGGGTATATTATGTAATATTAGGACAAGTATTGTTTGATATTAGGACCTATCGTGTGATTAAATAGGTCTTAAATATGACATAAGTTAGAACCTATTATGACATAATGGGTCTTATTAATTATGACTTAATATGACCATGTATGCAAAAACATTTCACATTATACTTGACTCCCCTTAAGACCTATATTATGCAAATATTAGGACCTAAACTATGTGATATTAGGTCATTAATATAACATATATAATAGGCCCTAATATCTCATAATATAGGTCTTAAGGCCCAGACTCAAGTATATAATGTGAAATATTTTTGCATACGTTTTCATATATTAAGTCATAATAAGACCTATTATATCATAATAGTTTTATTACGTCATATTTAAGATAGGTATTATCACATATAATAGGTCCTAATATCACATAATATAGGTTTTAAGGGGACTCAAGTATAATGTGAAATATATTTGCATACACTTGAAAACAAAGTAGACACATTGTTTGTTTATTTGAAAGAGTTTGATTGCTTCGATCATGCAAGCACAAATCCTAGGGCTGGATGGGACGATAGTTGTTGAATCTCACTTGAGGAGTTACCCCAAGGTATGCAATTCAGAGTAGATACTTAGGTGTTTGATGTAATGCCCTGCCAGGAAACCTCGAAGGGAAAAAGCTAAACCACAAGAATAGAGTGCAATTTTTCTTTTTTAAAAGTTAAAACAGAATAATGATACATTGAATTATCATTAAGTTCAGATTACACAACGAAAGAATTAACTAACAACTAAAGAGTTTCCCAACATGATTACTTGATTCAATGCTTAACTCGACTCATGCTAATTAATCCATGAATTAAGTTGATTAACTTAATGACATGATAATACTTAAACAAATGATAAATTTGTTTGGTAGGTTAAAAATATAGATAACATGATTAAGTTCATCCATTGCAATTTAACCATACATTACATCCAATCTTATATTAAAACATATGTCATGCATCTAATTTCCTTACATACTTTAATTGCATTAAAAACTAATGAATACTTTCCATTATACCAACCTACATTCTTCATGATCCATATTACTACATTTAATAAGATAACTACATACATGCATTTAAGATTAACATCATCTAAAATCACATTATATATTTTAACCATAATGCCATCCATACATGCTAAATAAAGAGAAAACAGAAGAACACAAACACCACATAACACCGAAATGATATCGGAGTTCACCCCTAGTGGGCTACATCTCTGGGTCTGCTCAATTGCAAGACCCCTCTGATAAATAATAGGGTGAAGAATACATAAGGTTTACATCATTTACATCCTTCCATCAAGGCATACATAAACCATTAATACATACAACCACATTGGTCCAATAGATACATGAATGATCCCAAAGAAAGGAAAAGGATCCAACTAAACATGATAAGAAGCAATTACAAAAGATCAACTGGAGCACCCGTGAAACTAAGTCCTCTCAACTCATCATAAAAAACCCATGGTCTAACATGAATATCAGGTTCTCACAAGGGCATAAAAAACCAGGTATGACTCCACAATAGTGTTTCTAGCAAAGACAACATAAACTGCACACTAGTGAACATAAGGGACAAGTGTCATCATATAACTTGGTATGGTTACCCTGGCAGGCCTCCGTAGGTTTTAGCTCCATCTACAGGGTTACCCTAGCAACCTTTCCCAAACCTCTGGCCCATCCAAATCTCATGTGGACCCAACACATCCTTTCATGAAGATGAGGTTATTGGTTTTCCATTTCAAGCCTTCTCACTGCATGTCGAGTCTATACTAGCCCTCATCCCATGCGTGAGGCAAAATTATCTTACTTAATGTAGTCGTGCAAGCACGATTTAGACCAAGAGGCCCTACTTAGATGTTGATATGAGAAAGAGTTCAAGGGTCATCACTTCCCAAGTAACTGCAATTCCCACGTAACACTTCCTTCAAAGCTTTCGCTCATTGGGTATTTTTTTATAGTGAGTTAGAATGCCAAGGAATTCTAGCCGTACTCACTTTGGGTCGATCCCTTTTCACGATTATCACTTGCTTGCAAAAGCAAAGTGGTCAGGAAGGCAGGCCCTCTAAATGTGACACACAATCAACAACACAAGCATGGTATCGAAGATCTGGATTTCTGATCACCCTAAGAAGGATGAGAGCATACTCTCCTACTCCAATGTCATACTCAACAATCAAAGAAAACAAATGTTCATTCCAACCTATTTAGAAATCACTAGGTGCCTAAAAATTAATTGCAAACATAAAGTTTGGTTGTTTCTCCAAGGCAACCTGCAAAAACCCAAGTTAGAAGTTTGATACGCTTATTCTTTGACTTTCGAATCTGCACAAAGCGTGTTAGTAGTTTGATTTATTGTCTTTGCCATGTGTATGCCAAGATTCTGCACAGATAATTAGTACCAAAATCCAAAGCACAGAAAATAGAATGCAAAAACACAACAAATTTCAAGTAAACACTGCATTTTTTTACCTCTGTTCTGGACTTTACACAGGCGCAGAACTTATGACACAGGTGCAGAACCCATGACACAAGCACAGAATGTCCTCTACACAAGCACAGAATGCTCAACATAGGCGTAAGTTGCTTCACACAGGCGCAGAAGTCCCCAGAAAACCCTGCACGACCCTATTTTTGGGTTTTTTGGCTTGCAAATCAACTTGAAAGCACTCAAAAACACAGTAAAGGGATTAGATGGTTAGTGTTCATGTCGGGTTCACCAATTAATGTACGTTAGGAAATAGGAAATCATCACAAACATATAAACATTAGTCATCATTATCTCAATCACGAAAACACACATCATGCAATGATCTATCCTAAACAACATCCAATAGAGACATGAAAACAAAGCATACAAAACTAAATATTATGCAAACTGAATGATGATTTGAATGCTCCTTCCATGCGGCTCCATTGTTCTTCTTTCCTCTTCAAATAGTTTGGTTGTGGATCTCACCTACAAGTGCACACACATAATTGAAAGCAAGTAGACAAGATTATTGATCAAGAGTACTAGAAATTCGATAGTCTGATTACCAATTAGCTTTGATTGATGAAGATCATCCAATTTATAGACAAATTGGAGAAATGACAAGATTAGCATGATGCAATTCAAATGGAAATTGCAAATCAATTATGTCAATTATGACAAATTATGACAAATTATGCACTTTCTATGCAAAATTTGTTGATTGATAATCTATGACAAATTATGACACATTCTATGTCAAAATTGATTGATTGTCAATTATGACAAATTTATGACAAATTGACATGTCATTTCCATGAATTTAGGAGAGAAATAGGAGGAAATTGAAATTAGGAATTAAGAAATTAGAAAATTGAAATTGATGAAAATTAGTAATTAAGAAATTAGGTAAATTAATTAATAATTTGTCATTTATTAATTAATTCACAAAAGGAGGAATAATTAGCCAATTAAATGAACATTTAATTGTAATGAGAAGACTTAGGATAAATAAGTAATTTATTAATCCTAAAGGAAGAAAATGATAAGCAAGGTTAAATGATTAAATCATGAAACCCTAGAAGGTGAATTAGCAATGCGAGGATGACAATTAGGTCCTGATTGAAGATAATTAATGTCGATCACAATTTTGATTTAACAAAGGACCAATGTGATAAATGATTTGATTGATAAATGCGCCAATTGATGAGGAACAATGACAAATTGATCCAAATTGACATAATTGAGACAGACAATGATCGATAGCGAAATGATCGCAAAATGACAAAATTGACAAGAGGAGAAGGATCGATGACAAAATAGATTGCAAGATGACAAGATTGAAAATGACCATGATCGATGACAAATCGATCACAAAAATGACAAGATCGAACAATGACAATGATCGATGACAAATCGATCGCATGATGACAAAATTGAAAAGAGGACAAAACCCTAATTAGGATTGATGATGTCCAAAATGATAAGATTGATGATAAGATTGATAAGATTGATAAGAGGAAAAAACCCTAATTAGGATTGACGATGTCCAAAATGATGACAAATAAGCACGCACATTGATGCGATAGGATAAAATCGATCAAAACCATGACTAGGTAGTGTTGTTGACAAGACCAAATTTGAGAACGAGATGATTGAAGAATGTAGAAGAATGACTCGATGCTCGCAAATGATAAAGACCAAGTGCGTGACATAGGAGAAATGTTAATGCGACGCAAAAACCTAAAATGAGGCAATGCGCAAAAGTTAAAGTATGACTTCGCAAGCATTGACCATTTTTAGGTGTCTACATTTTGCCCCTCTTTGAGACAATGCGATTTTAAGCGTTGTTTCAAAGAATGATAATGAAAGTGCCCCAGACAACTGATAATGACATATGAATGCCCCCTCGAGGAATTGGCCGGAAACATGCAGAAAAGAGGCCAATTGATTGAAAAAAATAATAGGATCGAACGGATGAACAATCGGAGATCGGATGCATGAAGGACAAGCAATGTAAGGTGCAAAAGACTGTGACCAACATAAGATGGAGAGGATGCACGTCCATCTATGCACTGACAAAGATCTATAAATGGGACCAAGAGAGTGAAAATTGCTCATTTGCACTAGCCAAAGAGGAGAATTTGTTGCTCTGGAAAAAGACACGTGTAGACAGATGGCGAACATTCCAATGGTGGATCACCTTGGAGAATGTGTACGCACATTCAGACGACCAGACAATGCAGGAGCAGCGGCATGGATCTCAAAAACCCATGTTTTCAATTTCATGAATTTTGATTGCTTGCAAGACATTGCGGGGCCCACAGGGGATGCCAAAAAGGACTCTTGCGCTTGTGTAGGGCGAAACCTGTGCTTGTGTAGGGTCTTCTACGCTTGTGTAGGAAGACACAAGCACAAGTTACCTGACACAGGCGCAGGTTCTCTGACACAGGCGCAATTGTGCACTGAAAACCCTAATTTTGGTCAAAATGACATGCAAATGATCCAAAAAGGGGGGATAAGGGTAGGATAAGTCAGATTAGATGAAAAACACCCTGATTTGGACATGAAACAAGGAAATGCAGCCCATAGGAGCAAACCCTAAAACTGACAAAAATATGCCCCAATTGTGATGCAGAGTCGACAGTGTCCGTTGATCACGCGGGAGAATCGACCAGACTGCTTCATGCTATGACATAGACTCAGGAGCACGGACAGAGATATCTTAGCAGGACTAGGGATATACTACATCACATTCATGCCCAAGATTAGGGCAAACATAGGATTGCTTACCGCATTGGCAGAGCGATGGCATTCAGAGACCTCCTCATTCCATCTAGCAACTGGCAAGGCGACAGTGACATTAGAGGATGTATGGCGCATCCTCCACATTCCAATACATGGGGAGATGATAGAGTATGACCCAGTGACTGGGAGAGATGCATTATGCAGGCTATTTGAGTGCGACGCAGATGATCTGGACATTGTTGAGAGGGAGATCCGCTGGGAGACTATGGCAGGAGAGTATGATCAGCGATGTGTGGTGATAGCAGTTGTGATAGCATGTCTTCTAGCAGGTGATAAATGAGGACATGGATTCCCTATTGGATGGGGAAGAGTGCTAGAGCGGATGGTGACAGAGGGGACAGTGTATGCATGGGGACCATGTGTCCTTGCTATGCTATATTTTCAGCTGCATCAGATAGCATATCAGGGAGTGCAGACATTGAGCTATGGAGTCACATTGCTTCAGGTATGGGTATTTGAGCACACAGCCATATGTCGACCGATTACAGAGAGACAGGTTGTACCACATTGACCATATGTGTATTACTATGGGGGAGCACTGAGACAAGGTCCATTTGGATATATATTGTACTGGCGACATGAGCTAGACAGACTGAGAGAGTTCACATGGAGGCCATATCTTGATTGCCTTGGATGGTCAGATGATCATGAGGAGCTACCATATTGCAGATAGGAGAGGTACCTGATTGGGCGACCAGTGAATCACCAGAGAGTGATTGAGATGTACCTGCCAGAGAGAGTCAGACGATAGTTTGGAGAGAGGTAGGATGTACCCAGGAGGACTGCATGCTTTGCTTGATCTCACAAAGAGATGAGTCAGTGGGGGAGTATGATTCAGCCACACATAGCATATACCGACTTTGCAGAGCTACAACAGAGACAATGGGAGTGGAGGTCAGATGTGGTGGATGCTGGGATGACAGAGGAGTATGAGATATGGTTTGCACGACGACAGCCAGTGCCATTGACAGATCCAAACATTCCAGTACCACGGAGACAAGAGGACTTCCCACTCACTGGAGAGGAGGGAGATGATGAGGATGACGAGGATGATGAGGATGATGAGGATGAGGAGGGTGACAAGGACGGAGATGATGGTGGGGAGGATGATGACAATGAGGATGGAGGGGAGGACGATGATGAGCCAGACTCAGCTGATCAGGAGAGATTGCAGGATATTCCTATAGAGCTGGGAACAGCTAGGACAAAGGAGATGGATATGTGCAGGGCTACCATAGTGAGTCAGCAGGATTATATTGCGACATTGGAGAGACAGAATGCCATCTTGAGGACAGAATGAGATACAGCAATAGCTCAGGCACAGCGAGAGGGACAGAGAGTCACTGAGTTCATTGGGTCGATTAGGGATGCCAGTGCATGGGAGATGGTACAGATGCTGGTAGAGACCGGAGAGGAGAGACTGTATTGGAGGACACTATATGAGAGTGCAGTTCCACCGGAGCAGAGAGCACCTTCATATTGGGCATGATCGAGGACAGAGAGTAGGTCACGCTCTCGAAGGTCATTGAGCAGCATGGGGGTAAGTGGACCTATGAGACCACCACAGCCAGGACCAGGAGGGACATCATCTGCGAGATAGGGCAGGGATGAGGAGGACAGAGGGAGCACCCAGTGACAAAGGCACATACTCCTTATGACAGACAGTGGACATTATGTAGCTTGATATTATGTAGTCAGCCTGCGGGCCATACTTAGGATAGACAGTCCGATTTTGTACTCCGATATTATTATGATAGGTGATATGATATGCATCGATATAATGGGATACAATGTGTTATGACTTATGTTATTTTTCATGTATGGATGACTTATGCACTGTGTATGAACATGTATGGATGTATTTTTATGTATTTTTGATGCATTTATGATATGAAATGGATAAAATTCTTGATGTGATGCTTGATGTAATGCATGAGATGATATTTGATTTAAATGCAAATGTACTAACCAATGAATGCAGGATGTAGCATATGTATGTGGAGATCGGAGCACTAGACCGGACTGACTATCCAAACTGATGGAAGAAATGTTAGTAAGAAATGAGACAGAGGACAGTTAGAGATGACGAAAAACTTGCTTTCAGTAATGCACTTTGTAGGTGAGAACCTTTATTTTTATGTAGCAAAATGGATGCATAGCATCATGGCATTGAAGGCTAGAGCTGAAATGCAACCCTTTTTGCAAAAGGCAGACACATCATAGACAAATGACAATCATAATCAAAAAAGAAAGGGACCATGAGCCATCCTGGTCACTCTAAATCACTTAGTGACATCATCGAGCAACATAGGAACATGATCGAAGCCAAAGATAAATCAATAAAAAGATAAGATGCACAAATTCAAGCAAATCAGACAAACATCTTGATCTTCATTGTCAAAAGTTGAAAGTGCTGATAGGATGATCATGATGTCTGGTTTTAGGAAATGCGGTACCCCGTCTAAGACAGGACACAGTCTGGTTTCGAGTATACCACACCCTGTATAAGCCCCATGATAGTATGCCAAGGACAAATGATATCGATGTTGATGTTCGATTGATAAGACAATTTTGATCAATTTGAATGCTTGGTTTGATTGAAAAGTTCATCTCTTAATGCATGATTTCATTGGATTGCGCAGTCATTGGATGTATGCTCAGTGATCTGTCTTATGCACAAAGGGATGATTTGTTACAAAATGCTTGTTTTTGGAATTTTAATGTTTTACAATTTTTTTTTTTTCGTTTTTTCAGGACTTTATTTGACTTTTTTAGGGATTTTTGTCCAGACATTTTTTTCAATTTTTATGACTTTTTCAAGACATTATATGATTTTTACAACTTTTTTCAGGACATTTTAAATTTTTAAGACTTTTTTCAGGACATTATTTGATTTTTACAACTTTTTTCAGGACATTTTAAATTTTTTAAGACTTTTTTCAGGACATTTTTCAATTTTTAAGACTTTTTTCAGGACATTATTTGATTTTTAAAACTTTTTTCAGGACATTTTAAATTTTTAAGACTTTTTTCAGGACATTATTTGAATGATTGATCATGACAAGGGGAACGCACCCAATGCGCATCTGAAAGACACATAGATCGGGACCAAAACATATGTACAAGAAACTGGAGTATGCAAGACAATGATGTTGACCAATAACAGGCCTGGAACATAACATTGGGTCGAGACAAAGATAGGCATGATAAATCGGCCGAGAGAAAGTATAGCTAGAAGTCATGATAGATGACGGAGCAATGATCTCATCACTCATGGCGCCTGATTGTCAGGTTTTCACCATGGTACTTGCCCAAAGCGCCTGTTTGCCAGGTTTTCACTAGAGGGCGAATCATTTATTCTTTACTTTTTTGCTCTTGTTTCTTTTGCTTTTCACTTTTTTCTTTGTATTTTCTTGATTTTTTTTCATTTTTTTGTATTTTTTTTGCTTTTTTCATTTTTTTGTATTTTTTCAGGATCATATTTGAAGAAGTGCTGAGAGAAAACTACGCCCAGTACTTGCGAAGATGCATGCTATTGATAGGATCAGACAGAGGTTCACCTTCTGGAGTAGCAAGCTGATATGCCCCCGAGCCATAGGCTGCAGTTACTATGAAAGGCCCAACCCAATTAGGTTCAAACTTGCCCTTGATAATGTTAGTAGACTGTGCATTCTTGGGATTTGCCTTTAAAACTAGGTCTCCCACTTCGAAGTGTCGCCCTTTGACCTTCTTATTATAAGAGCGACAGAGACGGTTTTGATATGCTTGCAAATGTGTCAGGGTTGTCTGACGCTTTTCATCTAACATCTCAAGCTGATGCAGCCGGGAGACTTTGTGTGTCTCATCATCAATCAAGTGTTGCAAGGAAACCCGCAAGGAAGGAATCTTGACTTCCAAAGGTAAAATGGCTTCCGCACCATACACCAAGGAATAAGGTGTTGCGCCAGTAGGGGTGCGGATAGAAGTGCGATAGGCCCATAGTGCTGGATTTAACTGTACGTGCCAATCTCGACCAGCGTCATTGACAACTTTCTTTAGGATCTTGATAATGGTTTTATTTGACGCTTCGGCTTGACCGTTACCCTGTGGATAGTATGGGCTGGAGAAACGGTGTTGAATATGAAATTTTTCACAAAGCTCTTTAACATCTTTATTCTTGAAGGGGCAACCATTATCAGTGACTATGGAAAGAGGAACCCCATACCGGCATATGATATAATTTAGCAAGAATTTTGAAATTTGGACACCAATGATATAAGTTATGGGGATAGCCTCGATCCATTTTGTAAAATACTCTGTGGCTGTAATGATGAACTTGTGTCCATTTGCAGATGTCGGGTGAATCTTGCCAATAAGATCCAATCCCCACTGAGAAAAGGGCCACGGAGATATAACAGAATGAAGCTCTTGAACTGGTGCATGAATATAATTTCCATGAATCTGGCATTTATAGCATTTCTTAACAAAATCATGAACATCTTTTTCCAGAGTAGGCCAATAATACCCAGCATGAATCAACTTTTTGGCTAAGCTAAGACCATTGAAATGGCCCCCACATATACCATCATGAACCTCGTGTAAATCCGTTTGTGCTTTGTCAGAATCCAAACCCCTGAGGAGGGTATGGTCAAAGGAACGACGATAAAGGGTGTCGGCGATGATGACATATTTGGCTGTCTGTCGGATAAAGGCTCGGCATTGGTTAGCGGAGAGGTTGGGTGGTAAGGTTTGGGATTTCAAATATTGATATACGTCATTGTACCATGAGGAGTTGGGACCAACAAGAACGCACATCACATCTGCTGTCGGAATGTCAAAAGAGGGAACCAGCAATTTTTCAACTAAAAATTCACATTTGTCCATATTATGAGGCATATTTAACATGGAAGCAATTGTAGCCATTGCATCTGCCGACTTGTTTTGCATTCTTGGAACTTGACTGAAATGGATAGCCATGAATTTGGTCTTGAAGAAATCTACCATATGCTTATAGGGAATAAGCTTTTCATCTTTTGTTTCGTAGTCATCATTCACTTATCGGATGACTAATTGAGAATCTCCATAGACTTGCAAATGCTTGATGTTCCAGTGGACTGCTACTCGGAGTCCTGTGACCAGTGCTTCATACTCTGCAATGTTATTAGTACAGTGGAAAGTTATTCTGTAGGACTTTGGAATAGCATCACCTTGAGGGGTGACAAACAAGATGCCTGCTCCAGACCCGAACTTAGTATGGGACCCATCAAAGTATAACTTCCATTCATTAGAGGATGTGAAAGCAAAGACTGATTCATCTGGAAAATCGGTCAACATGGGATGATCATCAGAAATAGGAGCATCTGCAAGTTGATCTGCTATGATTTGTCCTTTTATCGCCTTTCGCTCCATATACTCAATGTCAAATTCATTGAGAATCATGACCCATTTGGCTAGGCGACCTATCAAAGCTGCTCGGCTAAGCAAATATTTTAAGGGATCAATTTTTGCAACCAACAATGTTTGGTGGCTTAGCATATAATGTCAGAGTTTCTACATTGTAAATACCACTGCTAAGCATGCCCTTTCAATAGTTGAATAATTTAGCTCATAGCCTACCAGTGTCCGGCTGATATAGTAAATAGCTCGCTCTTTGTCGTTCTCATCTTGTTGGGCCAAGAGAATGCCTAATGTCATTTCAGTTGCAGAGATATACAATAAAAATGGCTTGCCGTCGATAGGAGGCATTAGGATAGGTGGCAACAGCAAATATTCTTTGAGAGCTTGAAAGGCTAATTGACATTGCTCAGTCCATTTGAAAGTGACACCTTTATGCAATAGATGTTGGAATGGATGACATTTGTCGGCCAACTGAGCTATGAAGCGGCAAATTGACTGGAGCTTTCCTTGCAGACTTCTTAATTGCCAGAGGTTTGAAGGTGGAGGCATATTCATTATTGTTTTGACTTTGGCAGGGTCGACCTCAATGCCTCAGTGAGAAACAATGTATCCTAGTAATTTGCCAGCTGTGACACCAAAGACACACTTCTTTGGATTGAGCCTGAGTTTGTAGGTCTCCATTCGGTCAAAGATTGGGCCCAGGATGGCTAGATGACTCTCTAGTGACAGATTTGCACAACAAGTCATCAACATAGTCCTCCATCAAGGTATGCATGAAATCATGAAAAATTGTCATCATTGCTCTTTGATATGTTGCACCTGCATTTTTGAGACCGAAGGGCATCACATTCCAACAGTAGGTACCCCAAGCACAGGTGAATGTTGTCTTATGTTGATCTTCAGGAGCAATGCGAATTTGGTTATAGCTGAAGAAACCATCCATTAGTGAAAGCATCTCATATCCTGTCGTCATGTCCACTATGATGTTTATGTTTGGCAATGGAAAATCATCTTTAGGGCATGCTTTATTGAGGTCCCTAAAATCTGTGCAGATTCTGATGCCCCCAGTTACTTTGCTAACTGGTACTAAATTTGAAATCCAGTCTGCATATTCAATGGGTCTGATGAAGCCCACATCTAGTAATTTTTTCAGCTCCACTTTGACCAAAAGAGCCACCTGAGGATGCATCTTTCTAAGTTTTTGTTTAACAGGCTTGGCATCTGCTTTCAATGGCAAGTGATGAAGGACTAACTCTAGATCAAGGCCAGGCATATCTGCATAAGACCACACAAAGCTGATCTTCTTCTCTAGAAAGAAATTAATAAAATCTCTCTTCTCTTGTTGTGATAAAGAAGCAGCAAAATGAATGACCTTAGGGTTGTCAGGTGTACCCAAATTGATTTCCTTGATCATTTCCACAAGCAATGTTGATTTGTCCTAAATTGATAGGGGTATGTCCACTCTTCCACCTTTGGGTGCCTCAGAGAGGTTTTCACCCGCAGGTATGTCTTTTATTTTGACTTTTGTAGGATCAGAGAGTACCTTACGGTTTTCACTCAAAGATCTATTCTTTTGATCTTTTTCTTTTTCTTTTTCTTTTTCATTTTGATGACTGGAAGAGGGAGTTGACTCCCCAAAATATGCTATGGAATCCAGGTCAATAGCAAATCCTGCCTTATGATCGCCTTGTGGTATGCCTTCCCGTAGTCCCAAGAATTCTACAATTGCTTCGTCATTTTGAAAACAGTCCAATGTGAGCGGTTCTTGTTGGTCATGTTGGATAAGCTGTGGATAAATGAGGGGCATGTCATCATCAATTGTAAGGATAGAGAGGGCTAATATGGTAAAAATTTGAACATCTGTGGTGTCACTATCCGAACTGCTTGTACCAGATTCGGAGCTTGGATCCCAAAATGACTCTATCCAAGCATGAGGACATGTTTTAGAAAGAGGGGTTATTTCATGTTTGTCTTCCATAGGCAAATTATCAGGGTCAATGAAGATATTTTCAAGGGCATAGGAGCTAGAAGAAAAATAACTCCACTCCCATTCATTAGAATAAGTCTCGGGTCAGGTATCCTCAGGTGTTATTTCATCATCAGAATCACACCCTTTTCGACACGTGGGCATTTTGGTAGATGTGGATCCAATTCGTAACGGTATAAAACCTAACCCTAAAGTTGGAGGTCACCTCTTGGGTATAACAGGTTCTAGCCTTCCATTGTTGTTCAGGCCTAAGCCACTGCAGCCATCATATCCTTTCTTCTGCAGCATAGTAAATCCTTTGCCATACAATTCCACTGGCAACTTGACAGGTGGGGTTTCAGTTGGATCCTTATAGAGCCAATCTATGACATCATCATCTACAGTTTCTTTGTCAAGTTCTCCCCATCTTGCAAATGTAGTGGGAGGCTGATATTGAATAATGACCTTGGGTTCCTTTTGCAATAAATGCGGTTTTCCATATGATTTTGGAGATATTGGCAAATTCCCGATGAGGAATGTTTGATCCATTGAATATTCTCCACACCCTTGGTCCTGTATCTTCAATTTTCCTTTGACAGCATCTAACAATGCATTAGGATCCATATAACTATCTGATTTGGCTTCTCTATTGACTGGGACTTGCTGCTGAGGAGTATCCTTTAGGGTAGCACAGAACTGAAATGGATTAGGATCTCCTGGAATTGTTATCTCAGTTCCATTGTAAGGATATTTTAGACATTGATGATAGGTGGATGGAACTGCCTTCATTGCATGGATCCATGGACGGCCAAGAATCATATTATAAGGGAGATCAAGGTCTAGGACTTGTAGGAAAGTGTTTTCTGTCACTGGACCAACTCTGATAGGAAATGTAATTATCCCTTTGGATGGGCGTTCAACATCATCATATGCGTTGATTGTTATTCTTTTTGAAGCATCAATGTCATTTTCTATATATCCAAGGCCAATGACCACTCTCAAGGTACAAATATTAAGACCTGCTCCGCCATCTATCAAGACTTGTCGGATTTTGCAATTATGGACAAAGACTTCTAGGTGCAAAGGGTCATTATGGGGAAGCTTATCAGGTGAGATATCATTATCAGAAAATGCGACATTTTGGGAAACCGCTAGATGTCCAATTCGGGCTTGAAACTGGTCAACATCAATATCTGTCAAGATAGTGGACTCAATCAAAGCTTTATCTAGGACTGCATGATGCATGGGAGACATTTTCAACAACTCTAGAATGGATATTTGTGCAAGTGTTTTTCCTAGATGATCCAAAAGATTATACTGACTTGCAGGAGTTGGTTTGGGAGGAGCTGCAAGAGCTCCTTTCAAAACTATTTTGGATCGACGAGTGGTGACTGCGCAAGAAGGATCTTGTCCTTTTATTCTCAAGGTGGAAACATACTCATTTGACGCATGAAAACAATTAATAACATTGTGATAACCGGTATTTGCATAATTGGCCGTTTGAGCAGAGTTGGAAGAAGACGCTTTACCCTTGTCATGATCAAGCAAAGGAGTTTTGAAAATGGTATGATTAGTGTTGGAGGTCGGATGGGGTGGATCTACCTCAATTACTCCTTGCTCTAATAAATCTTGAATCATATGTTTTAATTGAAAACATGAAGCAGTTTTATGTCCTTTGGACCGATGATACTCACAATACGCATTATCATTCCACCAATGCGGCTTTATCGCTGGTTCTGCCTTAATATCTGGTAGCTTGATAAATTTCGCTTGTATTAATTGCTTCATTACTGATTCGATAGACTCTCCCAATGGCGTAAACTGTCGAGGGGGCCCATCCCACGATCGGAAGGGTTTGCGTTGTTGATTTTGTTGTTGGCCTTGTTGTTGATTATATTGTTGAGTATGCTGTTGTTGAGCATGTTGTTGATATTGCGGCTATTGAGTAACATTGCTCATTGGTGCTTGATTTTGTTCCATAGTTGACATGTTAGGAACACTCAATTTCTTGATTGTGAATGGGGGTTGATTTGCATTCACCGCTCTTGCATCAACAACTCCATCATTAGTGACATTCTTGTTCTTATACCAAAATCTGTTTCTGTCCCCTGAATAATTTGTGTTGTCATTGTCTTTATTGAGCTTGATAATTCCTTTAGCTACAAGAGTTGTTTCAATGCTCATTCCTTTCTTAATGAGTTTCTCTATAGTACTGGGACTTTTCAATTTTAGCTCATACATCATTTCTGGGACCAAATTCTGGATAAACATATTCACTTGTTGTTCTTCAGGTATATTGAGAGAAGAACGACTATACAAGCTTCGCCAGCGTTGCAAGAAAGTCACTAATGGTTCACCTTGCTTTTGTTTGGTGTTGCATAAATCTGACATGGTTACATCACTGTCGATGTTGAACGCGAAATGAGATAAAAACTTTTGAGCCAATTCTGACCAAGTCTTTATATTTCTTGGCAGATGTGAATACCAATCCATGGCTTGTCCCATGAGACTTCGTGCAAATAATCGCATTAAATATGTCTCCTCATAGCTTACTTCAGTACATGCCGCAAAAAATGCTCGAATGTGATCTTTTGGATTGCCATTCCCTTTATATTTCTCAAAGTTGGGTGCCTCAAAATGCTTAGGGAATGGAGGCATGTATACACTCTTGTCAAATGGATTAGGACATAAATCTTGATCTGTGTACAACTTCTTTGTTCCTTTAGTTTCTAATGCATCAACTTTTCGTTGCAACTTCTCAAGTTGTTGCGCAATTGTATCAGATTTTAGAGGTCCATCATTAATCCCAGTTGGTATTCTTTGTTGATATATTGCATTTCCGATCAGTTGTTGATACTCTGCAATGGTCATTTTTGGCGTTTCTGACATATAAAGTTCTTGGTACATCTCTTGTTGTTGCGGTTGTGCTATGCCTTGATATCGACCTTGTTGTTGTACTTCTTGTAGCCTAGGTTGATATTGCAATTGAGTAGGCTGTTGATATTGCATAGGCGCCAATTGCGGTTGTGAAGTAGGATAGCTTGTTTGCCTTGGCACATATTGTGGCACATGCTGGTGTTGAAGCTGACAGATCGAAATTTGTTGACTTTGTGCCAATTGTTGTCGTGGTGTATATCCCATTATTTGTAAAAAACTTTGTTTAGATGGTTTTCATTGCTTCTCCTTAGGATGGGGTATAGCACTTGCATTAACTTGTTGTGTTGCTTGTCCAATCCATTGTGATGGTTGCAAGTTTGCGTTAACTTGTAATGGTGCCGAAGGCGCTGCAATTTGTTGTCGAATGCGAACTTGTTGTTGTTGTACATTGCTTGTTTGTACATTCGATTGCACTTTTTGTATATTACTCAATCATTGCAACAATTGTTGTTGGTGCAAACCACTATCCATAGCTCTTTGTGTCGCCATTATCAAAGGATCTGTCGCAATAGTGTTTGGCAAATATATTGAATTTAATGGGACATAAGAACTTTTTTGCATCATGGAATTGCTTTGGACATTAGTGATATCAGGCATTCTAGTCGTGAAGCTTTCCTGCATCTTAGATTTTGATCCAATTTTATGCATATTAGGAACTACTTCTTGTTGAGGGATATTTGTCAATATTTGCGTGGTCTTTGTTTGATCTTGTGTTGCAGGTGTTACATTGAATAGTGGATTATTTATTGTCTCAAATGGTGACTTTTGAGGAATAGTCACTGTCAATGCCTTTGAAGCACGTTTACTCATTAAGGTAGGTTGAGTTTCAGGTTGCACATTTTCTTCATTTGGATGCGGAGAGAAACTTAACAACTCACCAACTTGTTGTTTTTGCACATTGACTTGTTCACTTGAAGAGGTCACATTACTCATCATGTTAAGATATTTTTGTGGAAACCTCTTAAAGACCTTACTCAAGAACTTATCCATCTTTTTTGTTATCTTTGGATTTTGAAGGAACATGTCAACATCATCCGAATCATCGGAATCAGATGAAGAGTCTGGTTGGATATTTGGATTTTTTTCTTAGTGAATGCCTTGATCTAAACCAAATCCTTGTGAGAGAGTTGGTTCTTCATACAATGTTTGTATTTCATGTTGCAAGTTGGGCTGATTCCAGTTGAAAGGTGCATTTCCTCTTGGAGTTGGTGGGACACTCCCATGTCCTGGTTTCATAGGTACAAACACTGGTTCATATAATGGTGGTGGTCCAAGTTGAACCGTTCCATATGGTGGTAGAGATGTGTTTGATGAACCTTCAACTTGCACTGTTTGACTAGTTTGAAACTGTGAATTTGCTATGTTGTCCATGGGTTGATACATTGGTTCACTCATCTTCTTAGATTTTGATCTTGTCTCAACAGGCATGTCACTTATGCAAATGCAATGTTTTTGGAATTTTTCAAAGACAATATATGATATGCAACTAAATGCAAACTAAATAAATGAAAATGCAATCTATGTTTTTGGTGTTTTTGAAGATTTTGACAAACTTATGAATGCAAATATAAAAGAGACCTTTAGGAAATTGAAATGATGTCTAGACCTCAAAGGACAAAAGGACCAAGTGACAAAGGACAAGATGACAATGTCTCCCCTATATGCTTGGATACTAAGCTAGGTTTGACGAAATGATATTGATGACAAAAGGACAAAAGATTTGATAAGGTCTAGACTTCTTAACAATGACTTAGGGTTTATCAAAGATTTGGATTACTCAAGTATGACAAGACCTAGCTTTGACACTATATGCAAAAGGACAATTGCTATGATATGATAATGACTTAAGCTTAATAAAGAGACCTAGGGTATGGAAATATGAATGTATGACAATAGCATGACTTTAATGCAAGAGGACACATGCAAATGGATGACCCCTATTGAAAGGAGTATGACTTAGGTGAAATCTAACCTTGGTACTTGACAATGAACTTTGCAAAATGCAACCTAGGATGAACCTAAATGTAAGTGACATAAATGTTGAGACAAGTTTTTGAACAATGTTGGATAACCAGGTTTTAGGAAGATGATCTTTGAATCTTGTTGAATTTTTGTTGGATGAATGTCTCTTGTGTTTAGTCTTATGTTGAATCAATTTGCCTTGCTCTTGAAATGAGGTACAATTCAACTTTTGACAAGCAAAGAATACAAGATATTGCAACTTAGACTCAAGACAATCATGCTCATTTCCACATTTCTTATGGTAGGCAAAGACATTAGGTACTTGAGAGGTAGACTCATTATGGGATTCAAGGAGAATACATAGATGCTTGACCCCATGGGCTCCCCTCCACGGCACTCACTTCTCAGGGCAGCCAAGCATCAGTCCCCATGGAAATATCCCCATGGCGAACTTAGTATCTCTTCCAAGTATCCGAATTTGTCCTTCTCAAGCAACTAGAAGGGTTTTTGGCCTCTAAAAACAAGGTATGTAGTAAGGATTTCTGTTAAGCGTTACTCCTTGATGTCACGCAACCGTGATTGAGACATTAAGCCCATCAATATACCAAACAAATGTAGTCGCGCAAGCACGATTTAGACCAAGAGGCCCTACTTAGATGTTGATATGAGAAAGAGTTCAAGGGTCATCACTTCCCAAGTAACTGCAATTCCCACGTAACACTTCCTTCAAAGCTTTCGCTCATCGGGTATTTTTTTATAGTGAGTTAGAATGCCAAGAAATTCTAGCCATACTCACTTTGGGTCGTTCCCTTCTCACGATTATCACTTGCTTGCAAAAGCAAAGTGGTCGGGAAGGCAGGCCCTCTAAATGTGACACACAATCAACAACACAAGCATGGTATCGAAGATCTGGATTTCTGATCACCCTAAGAAGGATGAGAGCATACTCTCCTACTCCAATGTCATACTCAACAATTAAAGAAAACAAATGTTCATTCCAACCTATTTAGAAATCACTAGGTGCCTAAAAATTAATTGCAAACATAAAGTTTGGTTGTTTCTCCAAGGCAACCTGCAAAAACCCAAGTTAGAAGTTTGATACGCTTATTCTTTGACTTTCGAATCTGCACAAAGTGTGTTAGTAGTTTGATTTATTGTCTTTTCCATGCGTATGCCAAGATTCTGCACAGATAATTAGTACCAAAATCCAAAGCACAGAAAACAGAATGCAAAAACACAACAAATTTCAAGTAAACACTGCATTTTTTTTACCTCTGTTCTGGACTTTACATAGGCACAGAACTTATGACACAGGTGCAGAACCCATGACATAAGTGCAGAATGTCCTCTACACAAGAGCAGAATGCTCAACACAGGCGCAAGTTGCTTCACACAGGCACAGAAGTCCCCAGAAAACCCTGCACGACCCTGTTTTTGGGTTTTTTGGCCTGCAAATCAACTTGAAAGCACTCAAAAACACAGTAAAGGGATTAGATGGTTAGTGTTCATGTCGGGTTCACCAATTAATGTACGTTAGGAAATAGGAAATCATCACAAACATATAAACATTAGTCATCATTAGCTCAATCACGAAAACACACATCATGCAATGATCTATCCTAAACAACATCCAATAGAGACATGAAAACAAAGCATACAAAACTAACTATTATGCAAACCGGATGATGATTTGAATGCTCCTTCCATGCGGCTCCATTGTTCTTCTTTCCTCTTCAAATAGTTTGGTTGTGGATCTCACCTACAAGTGCACACACATAATTGAAAGCAAGTAGACAAGATTATTGATCAAGAGTACTAGAAATTCGATAGTCTGATTACCAATTAGCTTTGATTGATGAAGATCATCCAATTTATAGACAAATTGGAGAAATGACAAGATTAGCATGATGCAATTCAAATGGAAATTGCAAATCAATTATGTCAATTATGACAAATTATGAAAAATTATGCACTTTCTATGCAAAATTTGTTGATTGATAATCTATGACAAATTATTACACATTCTATGTCAAAATTGATTGATTGTCAATTATGACAAATTTATGACAAATTGACATGTCATTTCCATGAATTTAGGAGAGAAATAGGAGGAAATTGAAATTAGGAATTAAGAAATTAGAAAATTGAAATTGATGAAAATTAGTAATTAAGAAATTAGGTAAATTAATTAATAATTTGTCATTTATTAATTAATTCACAAAAGGAGGAATAATTAGCCAATTAAATGAACATTTAATTGTAATGAGAAGACTTAGGATAAATAAGTAATTTATTAATCCTAAAGGAAGAAAATGATAAGCAAGGTTATATGATTAAATCATGAAACCCTAGAAGGTGAATTAGCAATGCGAGGATGACAATTAGGTCCTGATTGAAGATAATTAATGTCGATCACGATTTTGATTTAACAAAGGACCAATGTGATAAATTATTTGATTGATAAATGCACCAATTGATGAGGAACAATGACAAATTGATCCAAATTGACATAATTGAGACAGACAATGATCGATAGCGAAATGATCACAAAATGACAAAATTGACAAGAGGACAAGGATCGATGACAAAATAGATTGCAAGAGGACAAGATTGAAAATGACCACGATCGATGACAAATCGATCGCAAAAATGACAAGATCGAACAATGACAATGATCGATGACAAATCGATCGCATGATGACAAAACCCTAATTAGGATTGACGATGTCCAAAATGATGACAAATAAGCACACACATTGATGCGACAAGATAAAATCGATCAAAACCATGACTGGATAGTGTTGTCGACAAGACCAAATTTGAGAACGAGATGATTGAAGAATGTAGAAGAATGACTCGATGCTCGCAAATGATAAAGATCAAGTGCGTGACATAGGAGAAATGTTAATGCGACACAAAAACCTAAAATGAGGCAATGCGCAAATGTTAAAGTATGACTCCGCAAGCGTTGACCATTTTAGGTGTCTACAATATTTATTAATATACATTAATTAATAATAAACTAATAATCAAATATTATTTAATAAACTTTGAATTAAATAATACTTAAAAACTTTATTTTAAACTATAAATATTATTCTTATTATTTTTGTTTATAAACAAAATAGCAAATATTATGGGGTAGACCCACGTGGACACTCACGTGGGCCCATCCTCTCCCCAAGGGACTACTATGGTAGCAGACGCTACCATTGGTAGCGTTGCTACCAAATGGTAGCAGATCGCTACCTTGGGTAGCGCTGCTACCAAATGGTAGAAGTCGCTACCTTTGGTAGCGGTGCTACCATATGGTAGAAGTTCGCTACCCTTGGTAGCACTTCTACCATCCCACATGGTGGGGGTTTTTCCCTACCACGTGGGGGTAAGTTAATATTTTTTTTTGTTATATTCTTTTTTAAAACATAATCCAAAACACCCAATTTCTGGGTATTCTCAGAAATTTTCTGAGACAAAACTCTCAGACATTTCCCAGAATCAAAATAATGTTTTCATATATATATATATATATATATATATATATATATATATATATATATATATATATATATATATATATATATATATATATATATATATATATATATATATATTTTAAACATTCAGACGCAGAAAGCTAAAGCTGGGGAAATTTCTCCAACCAAATACCATATTTGGCAAAAGAAATCAATTTACACACAATCCTCAACTGATTTTGCCAAACACAAAATTATTTTCCAATTTAAAACTTGAATCTGAAAACATTCATTTGCAGTTTTAACAAAATTTTATTATGAACAGCCAACCCCAATTTTTTTAAAAATTTTGAAATCAATTTGAGCAACCAAACTTTGATCTGGAGGTTGGGAATGAAAGCAAGGAGAGTTTAAATTTGAGCTTTAGCTACTACTCTTCCTTATTCAACAAAATATATGAGATTTTCATCAAGCACAACCAGATTTCTTCTAAATCAAAATAGTCTCTTTTAAACATTAAAACCAAAGAAATAAACAAGAATCCAACCTTATTCAACAATCTTGGGAATGATTTGATGAAGAGCCCAACCTGCAAGCTCAACAAAATCCTTCTCCCACAAATGCCCAAAATTTCCATTCCAAAAAAAATAACTCCTCCAAAATATTTTCAAAACCTAGGTTAAAAGGGAAATTGTTTGACCAAAAATCATTTTTTTGGATTTAAAATATTTTCCTCCAAATAAAAATAAAAATCATTTTTCTCAAACAATTCAAATATGCAAAAAAACTTGCTTTTCTTCTAAAATTGATTTTCTTAAATTAATTAAAACTAACACTTCTATTTCAAAATGCCAAAGAGGGTAAAATATTTCTATTTTCGAATACTATTTAACCTTTCCTACAAAATGCATATACTAAATAACTTCATCATTTAAAAATAACTATTTAATCAACTTGCTACAAACATGAATTGAGCAATTCTAATTATTGATTAATCACACAAAAGGGTCCTATTTAATTTAGTCCCTTAATTTACTAATGCATAAAAGAACACATTTAATCAAATGAAATACTTAGGATTAAATACTCAATTTTACCACATGCAACCCAAGAAAGCCAAACAAATACACAACATGCATATCCAACAAAAGGGGAAACTGGCGGATGACTAACGATGCTCACTTGAGCACGACTAGGGTAAAACGTGGGTCTTATGACTACCTAATCCAATTCTTTAGGACCAATGAGGTACCCTCAAACCTACGAAGCCAGGTGGAGATGAACCTCGTACCTATGCGGTATTGTGCCTGCAATCTCATGCTATATATATATATATATATATATATATATATAATGAAAGTGTTAGCCCGAGATTAATAACACTAATCAGGAGAACAACTAATCTTACATAAGAATCGATGCGAAATCAACATTTACAGGTACACACATTAAGATAATACTTGTCTATAACATTACAACATGGTAGATCAACCATTCAAGAAAGCCCCTTTGAAGTCAACCAAGGTCAAACCGGTTTTAAAAATCTAATTAGGCTAGGGGTACTACATCCTTCCCCCTAGGTTCTAACTTACTCTTGGAAGTCGTAAGGCTATAAGGAAAACATGCAGCACACATTAGCCCTCAAAATTATTTAAAAAATATCAAACTACACATATGAATCTTTCCACAAATAATGAAACATTATTGCTAAATTGTTTACGAATGCCATTATCCATTGGTAAGATACATCTAAATCCATACATTTCTTATAACATTCTAGGAACTATCTATAATCATAGCAGTGAAACAAGAATTTTCTTCCTTTAATCACACCAAATTAATGCATTAATAGAGGTAAACAATAATTACCATACTCATCTACCAAATATGACAAGAAAACATGCCATCATGATCAGTTTATTTTACCAATCCATCCTCTTCATAAAATTTTATTGCATAGAACTAGCTTCAAACTTCAAATTCTACAACCAAGTTAACTTTCATGAAGTAAGAGCAACATATAGAATATAATTGTTTACACTTGCCAAGCATATAAAAACCTTTCCAATGACTATGTCCCATAACATAGTGACAAGATAACACATTTTACTCCATGATTACACATAATAACTATCCACATAACTGGAATGTACAACTCAAAAGGCCACATGTGAGCATGTCTAATGCTTGGTCATAGATAATATGCATGATCAACATCTCTATGCCTGATCTCAAAATAAAATAACCATCATGATCATAAATATCCAACATCTCACTCAAGGGCTTGATGGTGCTAGGGCACACTATAGCAGTGCTACCTTCCATACAAGACCCTCATGAACATCCCTTGTTGAGTAAGGTGGTTAGCCTCCAAGAGATAGTCACCACACATAGGTAGGTAGTGGATCCTAGTTGTATCACAACCTCACATACCCCCATCCTCAAGGTTCCCTACATCTACTTCCTCGTATACACTCAACTAAGACCGTCACATATGTCCTTGGAGAGGAGTTCATATTTCAAGACAAGACCAACATACGAAAATAATAAGGATAAACCAGTTTAGCCACCAAAATACAGATGAATAAAGATAATAAATCATCAATTCCAACAATAAGGCAAGAAAAATCTGGAATCGCAACACCACATCTAGTAAGCAAAAGATCACAAGATCATGGCTAAACCTTCCAAGTTAAAATAGAATAAATTGCTGGTCCATAAGGAAATAAATAAGAATATCATAATTACACATAACTTCACCATGCGACTAGAATCTAGTCACCAACGAGGAAGAAGAGAACAATCATTTAGCTATCGTAGTAGCTCATCATGTGGTGTGGCCTAGTCACACATCCACACGACATGGCAGTGTTCACCTCAACATCACCCCGCATCATGTTGTCATGTGATATGGCAATACTCCAAGCGGAGAAGACACACAATGGACGTATCCCGCATGGTAGTGTACCTCGCACAAAAAGGCACACACGGGTCACATCCCACATAGCGACATACCTCTCAGGATACTCTTCGCAAGCTAGAAGTACACATGGCTAAGTTCCACCTGCATGTCTACCAGTGCCTGCTAACTGGCAGCTCATGTGGAAATAACATACCTTTCATGAAGACAAGGAAAACAGATCCTCCAAGATACACCATCACTATGATCAAGAACTGCCATCAAAATGCTCAAATAAAAGAGAAGAATAGGTTGGCACACATAAACCTTATAAATTGGTTCATCAAAAAGGGAAAGTATTGAGTACACCTTTAATATAGCTTCATAATATAACTATATTTTTCCTCGAAATAGAGAAGCTAGTCACTTCACATCAACATTACTTGTACGCCGATCCATACTATTTGAGGAATGGTGACTCCTAATACTACCCCTTTACATACTGAAGTACCAACAACCCACGGTTTGGTACTCAGTAGGGTAACAAATAAGAAACATCATATAAACAGTATGGTTTCCCATGCTCATAAGTAAACATATCCTCCATGGTTGATTACTTCACCATCCCATGGGCACATATAGTAAGCACTAGTTTCTCACAATACACAACAAAAACACCAGTACTGGTTTAATCACATTTATGAGGAGTACTTTCCAATACACTATCATTTACTCAAGGAAGGTTTTAATTATGCTTCCCACATGAATAACTGAATAGAATTTATTCTAGGCGCAAGTACTAAAATTCTTTCCGAGTCAAATAAAATAAAGAAATAACGTCATTCCTATATCTTTCCCTAATACCACTCAACATTCATATTCTTATTACTAACCATGCAAATTTTCTTTCCAAAGTGTAAGACTTTCATCTTTCAATATGAAGCCAAAATACCAAATTACAATTTCATATGCTTTATATACATTTTATTTATATCAATGCATTCTTTAGTAGCATTTCTAAAAATCTTATAATCTAGGTAAAGAGAGGGGAAAGAGCTCATTTGATAGTCAACCCATTTCATACTTAAGCACAAAATTAACAAGATCACACAACATTCTAAAATTTCTCACTATAAGCCTATCATCTTAATTGTACAGTTTTCATTTCACTACCATTTAAGAAGAATGCCAATTGGCCTGATCATGACATTTCCAAATATTATGGTTGCAACTGAATGTTCTAATTTTCCAAAAAAAAGAAATCAAGACAGACAATCTTTTCTTTCATGCAAGACCTCTTGCGAACACTCACTACACTTAATTAATACGAATCATATCATAATCTGAAACTTTTCATCGAAAGTCAAAGTACGATAAGAAGGTAAACGAGGAGCTATCAACTAAATAATACATATTTATGCATGCACATCAAACAAGATTTTCTTTTGCACTTTCTATTCATACTAAGTCAACTATATATATCCAAAAGCAAGTTCAATATAGCATTGTTAAAATAGGTCCTCAATTGAATCAGTATTATGAAACACATAAAGAAACCTTTCACGGAACACATCAACACACTATTAGCCACTATAACATGTTCCCTTTTTACACATCTTATTACAAACAAGGCAGTTTCACATTTCCGCTATTCGCACATTATTGCACATTACCTAAGATATAAATTCCATTATGTTACCCCTAAACACACATGGAAAATTCTTTATGAAAACATACAATTTTCTCCCAATAACCATTATGATCTTTTAAACCCATAGCCCTCTTATTATCTAAATATACAAAAGAATCATTAGGCTCACACAAGGGTTCAAGAAGTCACAACCTTTCTCTTGCAATTAGAAAACTTACATAAGTGATAAATACACATATAACAAACATGTTAATTTCTAGAGGGAAAGAGAAGGAAGGATGATAAACACTCAATTCACTACATATAAGCACTCAACATCTACCATACAAGTCCTTCAAATTAAAAAACGCTAAGCTAGATCATAATCTTAATACAAGCACATTTCGTGCTTTCAGATTCAAAACAAGCACTAACCAACCCTATGGATTAGTCTAAAGAGTACAACAATCAAAAAGGGAGGTACATATTACTCTCTCTCTCTCTCTCTGAATAAGAGTAATCATAGACTAAGATATCTAATAAGAAAACAAATCACATATATTCACTCAAAAGCACCAACATTAGAAAGGTGAAAGCAAGGTGTGAACACACATGTTACACACAATTAGGGTTTGCTCGAAAGAATACGCAAAAAGAACAGAGCATGAGTCCTTAAGATTTTTAAGATCCTATGCCTCAATCACAAGCATACAATAAGAGGACAAGCATAAAACATAGGGTCTATACACCTCACACCAACTAAGGGCACAAGCAACACCAAAGATCCCACTGTTTCCAACATTGGCTCTGATACCAAATGTAATTCCCCACCAGGAAACTTCGAAGGGAAAAAGCTAAAACACAAGTGTAGAGTGCAATTTTGTTTTTTTTAAAGTTAAAACAAAATAATGATACATTGAATTATCATTAAGTTTAGATTACACAACGGAAGACTTAACTAACACCTAAAGAGTTTCCCAACGTGATTACTTGATTCAACGCTTAACTCAACTCATGCTAATTAATCCAATTAAGTTGATTAACTTAATGACATGATAATACTTAAACAAAGGATAAATTTATTCGATAGGTTAAAAATATAGATAACTTGATTAAGTTCATCCATTAAAATTTAGCCATAGATTACATCCAATCTTACATTAAAACATATGTCATGCATCTAATTTCCTTACATACTTTAATTGTATTAAAAACTAGTGAATACTTTCCATTATACCAACCTACATTCTTCATGATCCATATTACTACATTTAATAAGATAACTACATACATGCATTTAAGATTAATATCATCTAAAATCACATTATACATTTTAACCATAATGCCATCCATACATGCTAAATAAAGAGGAAACAGAAGAACACAAACACCACATAACACCAAAATGATATAGGAGTTCACCCCTAGTGGGATACATCTTCGGGTTTGCTCAACTACAAGACCCCTCTGATAAATAATAGGGTGAATAATACATAAGGTTCACATCATTTACATCATGCCATCAAGGCATACATAAACCAATAATACATATGACCACATGATAAGAAGCAATTACAAAAGATCGACTGGAGCACCCGCAAAACTAAGTCCTCGCAACCCATCATAAGAAACCCATGGTCTAACATGAATATCAAATTCTCACAAGGGCATAAACAACTAGGTATGACTTCACAACAATGTTTCTATCAAAGACAACACAAACTACACACTAGTGAACATAAGGGACAAGTGTCATCACATAACTTGATATGGTTACCCTGGTAGGCCTCCATAGGTTCTGACCCCATCTACTGGGTTACCCTGGCAACCTTTCCCGAACCTGCGGCCCATCCAAGTCTCATGTGGACCCAACATATCCTTTCGTGAAGACAAGGTTATTGGTTTGTCATTTCAAGCATTCTCACTACATGTCGAGTCTGTACTAGCTCTCATCCCATGCGTGACACACAATTATCTTACTTAGTATTTTCATTAACTAAACACTTTAATATTCTATTAGGTTATCACTTATTTAGACACACTTTCAATGGGTTGCCATGCAACTACTTTGGGTGTGGCCCTCACTAGAACGCCACTTTCCCATATGACACTAGACCATAATCAAACAAACTCCTAAACCAAGGAATGCATCAGGACAAGCATACGGAGTTCAATACGGTAGGAATACCCACTTGGCCAAAAAAGTCTTCATACGAGGTGCATTGGCTGACGGTTCTCTGACTAGAGACATGACTAGCTACAGTCAACCACATAACAACACCCAACACTCGCATAAAGGACATGACCAGATACAAAACCATCAGATGAAAACAGTCAAAACTCAAGATCAAAGACCTAAGAAGATACCAAAATAAACATATGACAATATCAACCAATCACAATCAGGACTTGCCATTTCTTAATCAAATACGAATACAAAAAATTAAACATGCATAGGCATAAATTTGAAAATGACAATCTTTTTCCATATTGTTTAAACATTACAATCGATCCAGTTTTCTAATAAATCTAATTTGATTGTGATTTGTCTACCTTGTCTAGGTACATGTCGCCCATGGTTTACTAACTCATTATAATTCATTTTGCATCATAAAATAATATAGATACTTCATCATGAGTTTTCAAACCAAAATCACATTAATATAATTATAATTATATGCAAAACATATAAAGATATATTTAAATATATATTAATTAACCAAAATTTGATATTTATTTTTAAAAACAAAACATCATTTCCATTCTTGCTCGAAATAAATAAACCACTCTCATCTTTTGCAAAACAAAAATATACTTTCCAAAAATGGAAATATACATTTAGAAAGGAACTAAAAATAGGTAATCATTTTCCAAATTAAAAATAATATATCCTTGTGTATATTTAAACAAATATACAAACTAAAATATCAATAAGTATATATATCTTTATATATACATTAATTAATAAATTAGTAATTGAATATCAATTAATATATGTTTATTAATATTCATTAATTAATAATAAACTAATAACCAAATATGTTTTAATAAACTTTGAATTAAATAATACTTTAAAAACTTTATTTTAAAATATAAATATTATTATTATTTTTTTTGTTTAAAAATAAAATAGCAAATATTATGGGGTAGACCCACGTGCCCCCCCCCTCTCCCCAAGGGACTGCTATGGCAGCAGACGCTACCATTGGTAGCGCTGCTACCAAATGGTAGCAGCCACTACCTTTGGTAGCACTGCTACCATGTGGTAGCAAGTCATTACCTTGGGTAGCGCTGCTACCATAAGGTAGCAGTTTGCTACCCTTGGTGGCACATCTACCATCCCACGTGGTGGGGGTTTTTCCCTGCCATGTGGGGCTAAGTTAACATTTTTTTTTGTTATATATTTTAAACATAATCCAAAACACAAAATTTCTGGGTATTCTCAGAAATTTTCTGGGACAAAACTCTGAGACATTTCCCAGAATCAAAATAATGTTTTCATATATATTAATTTTTTAAACAGCCAGACCCAGAAATCAAAAACTAGGGAAATTTCTCCAACCAAATAGCATATTTGGCAAAAGAAATCAATTTACACACAATCCTCAACCAATTTTGCCAAACACAAACTGATTTTCCAATTTAAAACTTGAATCTAAAACATTCATTTGGAGTTTTAACAAAATTTTATTATGAACAGCCAACCCCAATTTTTTTTTTAATTTTGAAATCAATTTGAGCAACCAAACTTTGATCTGGAGGTTGGGAATGAAAGCAAGGAGAGTTTAAATTTGAGATTTAGCTACCACTCTTCCTTCTTCAACAAAATATATGAGATTTTCAACAAGCACAACTAGATTTCTTCTAAATCAAAATAATCTCTTTTAAACATTAAAACCAAAGAAATAAACAAGAATCCAACCTTATTCAGCAATACTGGGAATGATTTGATGAAGAGCCCAACTTGCAAGCTCAAGAAAATCCTTCTCCCAAAAATGCCCAAAATTTCCATTCCAAAAAAAATAACTCCTCCAAAATATTTTCAAAACCTAGGTTAAAAGGGAAATTGTTTAACCAAAAACCTTTTTTTGGATTTAAAATATTTTCCTGCAAATAAAAATAAAAATTATTTTTCCCAAACAATTCAAATATGCAAAAAAACTTGCTTTTCTTCTAAAATTGATTTTCTTAAATTAATTAAAACTAACACTTCTATTTCAAAATGCCAAAGAGGGTAAAAGATTTCTATTTTTTGAATACTATTTAACCTTCCCTTCCAAAATGCATACACTAAATAACTTCATCATTTAAAAATAACTATTTAATCAACGTGCTACAAACATGAATTGAGCAATTCTAATTATTGATTAATCACACAAAAGGGTCCAATTTAATTTAGTCCCTTAATTTACTAATGTGTAAAAGAACACATTTAATCAAATTGAATACTTAGGATTAAATACTCAATTTTACCACATGCAAAGCACACAACCCAAGAAATCCAAACAAATACACGATTTGCATACCCAACAAAAGGGGAAACTGACGGACGACTGACAATGCTCACTTGAGCATGACTGGGGTAAAATGAGGGTCTTATGACTACCTAATCCAATTCCTTAGGACCAATAAGGTACCCTCAAAACTGCGAAGCCAGGTGGAGATGAACCTCGCACCTATGTGGTATCGTACCTATGATCTCCTGCAACCATGAACCACACATGCATACATATATATTCAATGAAAGTGTTAGCTCAAGATTAATAACACGAATCAGAAGAACAATGACTAATCTTACATAAGAATCAATGCGAAATTGACATTTACAGGTACACACATTAAGCATAATACTTGTCTATAACATTACAACATGTTAAATCAACCATTCAAGAAAGCCCCTTAGAAGTCAACCAAGGTCAAACCGATTTTAAAAATTTGATTTGGGTAGGGGTACTACATTTGACCCCACTTGCTCCCCTCCATGACACTCACTTCTCTGGGGCAACCAAGAGTCAGTCCCCACGAAAACTCCCTGTGGCAAACTTTTTATCTCTACTAAGAACCGTAAGAATGTGAGTCGCTTCAAAGGTCCGACCTCCTACGCCAATAACTGGAAGGTTTTTGGCTTCTAATACAAAAGGTGTCTAGTAAGGGCATCCATTCAGGTGGGCATAGATCTGGTGAGTTAATGTCGCTATGCCATTCTAGCACCCATTGTTTGCAACTTTCATTACAATCACTTTTATTTAGAGTGGTTTGGAAGAGCTTGGCTTTAGCTTGTTACCACTTTGGGTTGTTCCCTCTCACCGAGCCTTAAGGGCTACTTGAGAGGCAGACCCCTTTCTAAGGATAAAACAAAAAGAGCCTATTGCTCAAGACACAAAAAACAAGTTTGTTAATTTTAGAGCACCAATTGAAGTGTTTGCTAAACTATAAAGACACATGGTTTCAAAATCTAAATTAAATTCGATAATTATGGACTATCTAAATTAAATTATAAATGGGAAAGAGAGAGGTCCTAAAGATCTATATTTTAAATTAAAACCATGATCTATTATAAATGGACTTAAGGGGGGAGAGAAAATGTCAATTACACAACAAGCAAGTTAATGAAATTTGAAATGCAAATACACATATTATTTCAAATTAAAACAAGATTATTTTTAATCCTACTATTTCCACTTGATTTAATAAAAATAACATCATTTAGAATTAATTAAGATAGAATTATTATATAAATTAAATTAATTTAATTTAATTAATATTATTTAAAATAATATTCATAAAAATATTAGATAAAAAATATTAATAAAAAAGTTTAGTGGAATAATCCACTTTTATTGAAAAAAAAAAAAGTATTAGATAAAAAATATTTATCTAATACTAACAAATAAACACAATTTTCGGTACGTAATGCATATAAAATTAAATAGAAATAAAAATAAAAATGCATACTTTCATCATGATATCTTTGTCTTCTTTGTTCTCGATATCTTTGTTCCGTTTCGGGTGAATAATTCCTTGAAGTCTTATTTTGCCTTCTCTTCTTATTCCCCACGCTTTTAAAATAACCTTCAAATATCTTCAAATTATTGCCCTCAAAATAACTTTCAAATGTCTTCTTTCATCCAAAAATGTGAATTGTTTTGATCCTTTGTGTGTAAAAAAATGAAAAAAAATATGTATATTTATATGACATACTAAATTGTTAAAAAAAATAGAAATTTGGGTCGGCTTGGGTTCGAACAAACGTCGACCGTTATGATAGGTAGGGTTCGTTTGAACTTGGTGGTTACGTGAAAGTATGCATCATTATTTTGCCTAGGGGGTTTGAGCGAACCCCTGTTCATTCAAACTGCCTCTTTTGAGATCTCTCCTCAAATTCTGAGAAATTCTGAGAAATTTTGGCCTTCATGATGAATACTATGAGGGGGGGGGGGGGGGGTGAATTAGTATACCCAAAAACTTAAACAAACTCTTAAGTAGTTTAACTGCAGATCGGTGTAGCAGATTAAACAATAAACCGATTCAAACATAAACAAGCCAAATAGCAAATAAAGCATTCACCCACAGAAGCTCAATCACCATAACACAAGATGTTTTGACGTGGAAACCCAAATGGGAAAAACCATGGTGAGTATAACTCACAAGTCAACTATCTACAAAATACTAACCAGTTAAGGTCAGACTGGTTAAGGCCTTACAATATTCTTCACCAGAACAGATCCTGTTAGGAACCCAGATCTCTATTAGGAGATAAGTCCTGTTAAAGACTACCCTATTAGAGGATTTCAGATCCACAACTGTGAACCATCTTGTTAGAGGATTTACAATAGGCTTGGTTGGGCCTACCCGGTTAAGGGTTTCAAACTTGTTGAAGATATTAGTAATTAACAAGTGAATGATCTAGACAATAGCACAAAATGCTTGATTAGATCCTTGACAGCTCCCTGTTAATGCATTCAAGCATAACTTCAATCTTCTATATTTTTGCACTCTCAATTTCTATCATAAGATACCTTTTCTCACTCAAAATTAATCTTCTCTCAAAAACTCGCGCATATCCACTACTCTACAAAACCCTAGACATGATGTCCTCATATAGGAACTTGATTTCATGTCGGTCCAATAAGATTAGACTACAATTTTCTAGGTACAGTGCATCCAGACACATTTGGTAACATGACACAGAAACACCGCTAAAGTGTCGATGGATGATAACTCATCACACATTACAATTATATCAGTTAACAAAGTATACCAATTATCAGTTAACAAGTGAAGACTGGAAAACTAGAACAGTGTTCCGATCAAAAGATTTAACTGTTGATCGGGGTCTTCGTTTTGCTTGAGATCTTCATACCACTTGGGGTCTTCGGTCATGCTTTGACCAGTAAGCATCTTTTGTAAAACACCGATAGTCTTCAACAAACAAAGACTATGCATTTAATGACATATAATACCAGTTGATAATAATTCATACATCAAATAAGTGTGTGTCCATCAATGACAATCACAACTAAACATCATCAAAATACTAGCAATCTCCCCCTTTGGCATCGATGGCAACACTTAGGAAAATTTTGACATCTAAGTGCTTACAAAACAAAAATAGATGCCATAATCAAAATTACTCCCCCTAACCATATACACTACTCCCTTTGCAAAAATTACAAGTATGTGCATGAAATTGTAATACTCGCCAAAATTTTAATATTTTAATATACACTATTCCCCCTTTGCCAACAATTACAAAGTAATGCAAAATATTCCCCCTTTTTGCATAATATAAAAATAGAGTATGTGTTCATGACAATAAAGAGTAATACTTTTCAAAAAGAGATTTAAAGTTTTGCATAAAAGTCTTCATGTCTAAAGACCATGACTCAAGAAGTGAGGCAGCAATTTCACTCTCGGTCTTCATCTGAAAGGCTAATTCTTCCATTGCATCGATGGTGCTCATCTCCTGTGTCACATTAATAACTTCCAAGTTCAAGAAGCACTTTTGAAGAACCTGCAATTTCGGTAATAGGAGCAACTGGAGCTCCTGCAAATCTCAAGTCCGATTGCAGATCTCTGAGTCAAGCTTTGCAATCTAATGCTGGTGAGTATGAAAGAGTTTGTCCATATACTGTGAACAGATCATGGGGCATTTTGAAGTTGCTGATATACTTTTGTAACTCCGATTGTAGTTGAATCTTCTATTTCAGAGAATCTTCACAAAATAGGTGAGGTTGACATATTTTACTCAAGAGTAGGTTACCTTCACCCATAGCTAAACTTATATCACCTTTTTGCTTAAGCAGTTGTGCCCTGTCTTCATCCATTTTCTTTACTACGGCAACTGTGAGTGCCTTTTCATGGTTTTTCTTTGCAATGGCCTAGGCAATATCTTCCAAACATTGTACCTGGTCATCCACTACTGTGCAAAGAATTTTGAGCTTGGCCAGTGAGGAATCAGTACCGGGGATTAGATTGGAAAGGGTGTCAACAACAAACTGAAAGACATCCTTCTCTTTCTTTTTCCTTAGTTCTTCCAATCTCTCCTACGCTAGTTGAATGCTCCGCAGTAGCTCAGTCTCATCAACCGATTGAGTTAGACAGGCAAGAGTCAAATCAGTGTGACCGGTGGAATCAACCTGATTGGCTTGATCTCTGGTTACCTTCAGAGTCTATCCTCCTTCCTTTGCCTTGATCTCCACTTGTCTTTTCTTCTCCTCTTCTTCCTTTTCTTGGGCTACCTTGGTGACCTTCACTTTTTCCTCTTCCACTCTCTCTTCCACTCTCCTCTTCTCCTCTTCTTTCTTTTGCTCTTCTTCTTTCTTTTTGTCCTCTTCCTTTTCCTTCTCTGCTTCCTCCTTCCTCTTTTCTTCTTCCTTCCTCTTCTCTTCTTTCTTTTTCTCTTCTTCCTTCTTCTTCTCTTATTCCTTCTTTTCTTCTTCCTTCTTCTTTTCTTCTTCCTTCTTCTTCTCTTCTTCCTTCTTCTTCTCTTCTTGTCTCTCTTTCTCCTCTTTCTCTTTCTCTTGCTTTTCTTTCTCCACTTTCTCATCCTTTTCTTTCTCCATTCTCTCTTTTTCATCTTTTTCCTCATCTGGAGTGATATCCTCAATGTCCAGTGCATCAACATCAATGGGTTCATTTTGTTCTACCATTATTTCATCTAGAATGTCAAAGACTTCATCTGGTTGGGTTGTGGATAGGTCAAGCTCTTGCTCGGACAGTCAATTATCTTCAGACACTTTTTAGCATTTTGACAACAGCTTTAACCTGCAAATGGGCATCTTTGTCCACTTTAGAAGTTTTGCCTTCGAGTAGTTGAAGTCTTCTTCTTCTCATGAAGAAAATGTCTTTGTACTTAGTAATAATTTCAAACAATTCTGAGTTAGAGGCATCTGGAAAATATTGAGCAAAAACTCTCTCCCTAATGTCTTGTTCCTTTTTTATGGCAATGCGCCATTTGTTGTCCAAAGAATCATACAAAGATTTAGAAGTAACTGATTTAATTTCGGAAGGTGACCGATCATTAATACATAAATATTTAATAAGTTCTTGTTCAACATCCACCTTTTCACTATCATTGAAATCATCAAAATATTCTTTTAAATCGTCAAGAACTTTTCTTCTAATATTCTTTATGGTCCTTTGACAATGTGTCATAGGTTTGTAAGAGGAAATATCTAAATTTACTGGTGCAGAGGTTGTTGGTACATTACCAATTGACTTCGTCTTCTTGCTTGATTGCCTTGTCTTCTTCATTTCTACCTCTGGTTCAGTGTCTTCTAAATCTGGTGAGTTATCCCTGGTTTTCCTCTTCCTTTCGAATTCCTTTACCGGAATAGCCTCTGGATTCTTTTTAGTTGGTGACCTCTTGGTCACTTGAGGACTTGTAGTAGATGTAACTAATGCCGATGTCGATGGCACTACTTTACTCTTCTTCTGCTTTGATACCTCAATAGGTTTGATCCTCTCTAAGTAAGTATTGGTCCTCTTCTTCTTGGGATCTAGTGATGAAGCAAGTAGGGTAGAGGCATACCTTGTCAATATATCATTTACCACTTCGTACCCCATAGGCTCAACTACATCTTTTCTAGGTTCAACCACTTCCATTATGCAGTGATTTGTTTTGATTGTAAAATAGATGTCCTCTTCATATTTATTAACTAGATCACTAGATATTCTCATTCTTTGGTTCATCTTCAGTCTGACCTCATCAAAATATCTGTTTAGAGTTTACGGATATGCAGTTCCCACTACTTGCAAACTCTCCTTTATTTGTCTGGAAACCGGTAGGTTAGTTGACCATTGAACATCACCAACTCTAGGAAAATAAACTTGAAAGTAGAAAAATAGACCAGCAAGCAGTTGACCAAACTTAAACCTTAGGGTTTTGTCGAATTTGGTCGACTTCAAGTTATCTATGAGTTGTTTATGCATACAAGTACATAAATCACATCCTACATTCTCCTTAATCATCCTATAAGCGGCATACACCGCAGCAGTGGGAACATAATTCATTCTGCTAGCATAGAATATTCTATACCCAATTACCATACATGCATATTTCATCAAATCATCTTTAATGGTGTTAACAATCATTGCCCGTTGGTCACTCACAGAACTGATGAGCTCTATCACTTTGGTTTTGGTGATCTTTCAAAGAATGGGGACTTCCCCAACATTGTAGAATCTGGTCACGGCATGAATTGCCTCCGGTGTAATATCATGGGTTCGCTCAAGGTACATCTTATCACCATGAACCCTACTAAGAATAATCTTGATGTGTTCTTCTATAAATTCTTCGAGAAAATACACTGCATTATGCAATTTCTTCTTCTCTATTATGTTGTATTCAAGTTTAATCTTCTTATCATCTCCACGGAACAAACTTAGCTGGGAGTGAATTACTAGGGACCCTAGGTCTTCTAGTTTGCAATCAATATATCCTGAAACATCACCTTCGACAATGACTCCAGCAGGAATTTGAGATAGGGCATTATATTTCATCTTCTTTTTAAGAAACTCAGGTGCTTCCTCAGGTTCAGTAGAACTAGAAGGGATTTTAGATGCAAAAGCCATATCTAGAAGATTCCAAATGATAAGAATGTTTCAACAAGAAATTCCTTTACTCTCTAAACTTAGGGTTTACTGATATCGAGCACAACACACTTGTTCAGATGCTTTGTTTACCACTTTGACTTCCACACTGATAGCTTGAAGTGGCAGCAAAATCTTGTGCAAGATTCCTTTCTGAATTCTTTCAAATGCAAGATGAATCGCTCTGGTTGCACTACTCAGACTAGAATAATTCTTCTATGAAAATAGGCAAGTAAAAATGATGACAAAAGTCACTTTTAAACATGCTCCCACCAACCATAATAAATGCATCACCATTAGGGCTCAAACCCTAATTTTACCTTTTACCGCTTCATTTCTTCTATCGGTTGACAAGTAACAAATACCGATAAAGGTGCTTTACCGATATACTCCGGGGGTTTGAAACATTTTACCAATAAGTTCCCTGTAAGCTTTTCAAAGCTCAGTTTGCCACTTCAAGGATTTTCACACTAGTTACAGAAACTGGTACATCTTGTGGCTTCTCTTCATATTTCTTTTTCCAAGTTTTATCCATATTCGCCTAAATGGTTTCAACATTAATCTTCCCTTCTGGGTTGATCGGTATGTCTCCCAATGGATCCTTTCTTAGTCTGCATGTTCTGATATTGTGTCCCAGTTTTTTGCAATGATAGCATACCATTCCAGGTGTTCTCCATGGTCCGATGTTCACATTTCCATTCTTCCTTCCGCATGTTGCAATAGTGTGACCGCTACCACAACAAATAAAATAGGTTTCTCTCCAATTGTTTTCCACTTCATAACCATTTGACCGGTGGTCATAGGTTCTGTATTGGTTTGGGTTCCGGTTCATAGGAAGTTCTGGGACAACTCCTTTAGATCTTGGTGAATAACTTTCGGAGTTGTTCATAATCGACCTACACTCAAAAGCTCTATGTCCAAACTTGTTGCATGCATAACAGTGACCATTAAATCTACCAAATCTAGCCACATTGTTTTGAAAGTAAGGAAAGTTATTGTAAGTCTTGCTCCTGCATACATTGGCAGTATGTCCTTCCTTTAGAGAGTTAAAGCAAATAGGTTTAAACTTTTTCTTACCTTTACTCCTGTTGTTGTTCTTAGGTGCTGATTGCTTCTTCAGTGCATCACTCTTGGTTCCAGAGGTCTCACCTTCCTCATATCTAGATAAACCAAGTACAGTGGTATCCTTTGATGGCTTTATCGATTCCAGCTTTTGTTCTAACTTAGCAGCACTTTGGTTGAACTTAGCAAGTATTTCCTTTGTCTCAGCAAGTTCCTTGGAAAGAGCATCATTAATCTCCACCAAGGTTTCATTTTGAGAAATAACTGCATTTAGTTCATCTTGTATTTCTTCTTTCTCTTCTTTACCCTCCTGCAGATAGGCAGTAATGGTACCGATTTCTTGTTTCAATTTAGAGATCTCATGCTCCTTGTCCTTTACTGAATCTTCAACTTTTCTTTTCTTTTCTAGCTCCTGACTCATCCTAATAGTCAGTCCTTCCAACTCCCTCCTTAGATTAGTTTTGGATTCATTTAGTTTCTCCACTTCTCGAACTAGGGCATCCATGTCTACTTCATCAGAAGAGCTATTTTCAGTAAATTCCATCAACTGCTTAGCAAGCTCTCTTCTCTTGGCTAAAGAGGCCTTAAACTTGATCTTGAGTTCACCATAGGCCCTCTCAGATTCAGCCAAATGGTGAGTGAGTTCCCTCATGCTGTATTCCCCCATATCTCATTCCAAGTGCTTAGAATTATAGAAAGGTTGGCTTTGATACCAATTGATGAATACTAAGAGGGGGGGTGAATTAGTATACCCAAAAACTTAAACAAACTCTTAAGCAGTTTAACTGCAGACCGGTGTAGCAGATTTAACAATAAATCGATTAAAACATAAACAAGCCAAATAGTAAGTAAAGCATTCACCCACATAAGCACAATCACCATAACACAAGATGTTTTGACGTGGAAACCCAAATGGGAAAAACCACAGTGAGTATAACTCACAAATCAACTATCTGCAGAATAGTAACCAGACCGGTTAAGGTCAGACCGATTAAGTCTTTACAATATTCTTCACCGAAACAGATCCTGTTAGGAATCCAGATCTCTGTTAGGAGATAAGTCTTGTTAAAGACTACCCTGTTAGAGGATTTCAGATCCACAACTGTGAACCACCTTGTTAGAGGATTTACAATAGGCTTGGTTGGGCCTACCCGGTTAAGGGTTTCAGACTTGTCAAAGATATTAGTAATCAACACGTGAATGATCTAGACAATAGCACATAATGCTTGATTAGATCCTTGACAACTCCCTCTTAATGCATTCAAGCATTACTTCAGTCTTCTATATTTTTACACTCTCAATTTGTGTCATAAGATACCTTTTCTCGCTTAGACTTAATCTTCTCTCAAATACTCGTGCATATCCACTACTCTACAAAACCCTAGACATGATGTCCTCATATAGGAACTTGATTTCATATCGGTCCAATAAGATTAGATTACAATTTCCTAGGTATAGTGCATCTAGACACATTTGGTAACACGACACAAAAACACCACCAAAGTGTCGGTGGATGATACCTCATCACACATTACAATTATATCGGTTAACAAACTATATCGATTACCAGTTAGAAAGTGAAGACTGGAAAACTGGAACGTAGTGTTTCGATCAAAAGATTTAACTGCCGCTCAAGGTCTTCGTTCTACTTGAGATCTTCATACTGCTTGGGGTCTTTGGTCATGCATTGATTGGTAATCATCTTCTGCAAAACACCGATAGTCTTCAACAAACAAAGACTATACATTTAATGGCATACAATACCAGTTGGAATAACTATCGGTTGAGAATAATTCATACATCAAATAAGTGTGTACCCATCAATGACAATCACAACTTAACATCATCAAAATACCAACACTTCAAACCTCTGGTTCAAGGCTCAAATGAAATAATCTTGATAACCCAAAAATATAAGATGGTAGTGCTCGGAGCAAGATTTCCAACAAGCATAATTTTATTACATTGTGAAATTATTATGTTCTTGTTTTTTTAATTTTATCGAATACTGGTTTTTCAATGAACATGAACTTCTCTTTTCAACACATTTGAAAAAATACGAAACTAATTCAAAAAAATTATGAAAAATATCTATGCCCCAAGTATTGATGTCTTCTTTCTAACAAAACAAATAAATTGAATTTCGATATATATAAAACAAGTTATGTGTTCAAACGTAAACCTATGTCTGAATTATAACTAGTCGGACTTCAAAACTTAATAAAATAAAAAATATTCAACATATCACTATCAAACCAACAACAAGCCTTGGATGATTATGTTAAAAACCAACATTTGAAATAATTGAGTTTTTATCATTTATAAAAAAAATAGTTATGCATTCGGGAGGCACATCACTCTTAAAAAATATAGTTTGTTGTTAAAAACTACTTTTCAAGGGAGATTGAATTTTTTTTAAAAATATATTGAAATTTTTTTGAAAAAATATATATTTAGAATCTACAGACAAAATGCTACAAATCACTAATTTACATCATCTTCAAATTCTTAATAGTTTAAAAGTTATAGTTGGCAGAAGTTGAAGATTATTTTTAAAATGTTCATCTCAGTGTCAAAGTGGCAAAAAAGTGGGAACCATTATTGTGAGTTCACCCTTAAAAAACTTATTTTATTTCTTATATGCAATTATTTTTTAAAAAAAAAATTGTACATATAATAGCATAATGCATACGACCTTTTTTATTATGACTTAATTTTTTATCTTTTCAATCCAAAACATATTAAATATTCTATAAATATGAAAAACATGCATTTCAAAATAAATTTAAATGCAATGTGACAAAGTAAAATAAATACACATAAAGAATCCTTTTTCATTATATAGGTTTAAACACAACACATAGATTCCAGAATTTTCATTGATTCAAATTCAAATTATGCAAGGATTCATAGGGCTCATGTTTCAACTCAAATCGAGTAAGTGTTGAGGTTAAGAAAAATAAGTTTTTCCCATGATGAAGTTATCTCTAATGAAATATCATTGAGGAAAATTTTATCTGCACACTTAAGTGAAACATCAAGCATACTTTCACTATAGAAGAATAGCTAAAGCACAACATAAATCAAATAATGTGATATAATATACATGAAATAATATCAAATCATCACATCTAATTGAAGATCATCTATGGCTATTAGTACCAATATTTAACAATTACCAACACATATTTAACAAATAGATTGAACAAACAAAGAAAAAATTAAAATGAACCAAACATATAATGACATAAGATATGCAACCTATAATGCATAGTTGGAAAACAGATGCCAATGGAAACCTCTTCAATAAAGTACAGCATCTCTGATAAGTATAGCAACATAACCAAAGCAAAAATAGATGGACATACAAGACACAACCACGTAAGATATTACTTCATCTCAAGCAACTGCATTTGCTTTGGGATATTTCTCTTATATATTGGGATACTAAAAGGAACTGTTATATGTTATCATCCAACTTACATTGTGGATGAGTAAATGAGAGATTTTTTATCAAAGCGAATCATGATTTAACATAAAAGGCATTATCCATATTGCTTTACTACAACACTTTCTTATAAATGGAGTACTTGATAAGGAGTCCTTAAATGTTGATGGATTGCATGTAAAGTAGAATTCATGCCATAAAGATCAATTATTTCTTAGGAAAGTAGTAATTTAATATATTTTCATGATACTTTCTAAATCATCCAGCACATCATAGATATATCATTTAGTTCTACTCATTCCTATGTATGGTGCCCACTTGATTCCCAAAGTACACGCAAGCATTGTAATGCAATCACATAGACTATTTGAAAGGACCAATGAAAATAAATCTATAGTGTCATATGTTTGGCATCAACTCTTCTAGAACTCGAGACTTGGGTTCCCACTAGATGCGCTATATTTCTGACCAAACTCCTATGAAGTGAAATTTCAAGCCTAGGATCACTTCTAGATGTGTACTAAACTCATTACAATGACTTTACAATGGGCTAAGTTATATATGAGAGTTCTCAAGTGTACTAAAGAAACTTTTGTTAATTAAAATTTATAAGATTTTCTATGTTTGATATTCACTTGTATTATTTCTTGCAAATTTGAATTGTCGTATATAATTAAGTTGAACAAATGTTTGAAGTTTGAAATATCATTTTGAAGTCTATAGAGCTTACATTTGATGAGCGGGCATAAGAGTTTCATTTATTAGATTCTAGAAGCAACCTCTTGTCAAAAATTTGCTTTGCTTCATGCACGTGTTCTTAATAGATCCCAAAAGATAATATAATACGTATTCTCAAATCTATAATTATAAAACTATGTATAGGTGAATTGAGATTTAATTTATAAATTGGCAGTGACTTATAAAGTGGAAAAAACAAAGAATACATGTGACAAGCTTTGTGGACACTTGAATTCTAACTTATAAAGAGACTTTTGATCAGAAGAATTTTTGAATTATATTTTTTTTAGTTTAGTTTATCTATATGTTAGTATTTTGCAATTTTGAAGGTCTTAAGGGCATTTTTAGCCCTTGAATAGCTAAAAGCTATCCTCTTTCAAATTTAGGTCTACATCTCTTGGAGACCTTTCCAACGAGATCAACAACTCATTGTTTCGAGTCCCGAGCAGAAAGTTATGTCTAGTTGAAGTTAAGATAAATTTTCATATAGTTTTTTTTTGAAAATTTCGTAGTTTTTAGATTTTATTATGTAATAAACAAATGTGACTATTGGGTTTCGATTCTCAAGAGGTCTCTGTGACCCTTGGAATCTCATGAACTTCTATATGTTCGATTTTCGAATGAAATAGATTGATTTTTGTCTTGCTTCAATTCTATGATTTTTGGTTCTTGTAAACAGAATTTACAATACTGTAGGTTCTCACTCAGGTGTTGTCATCCGAATCCATAATTCAGATCAGTGGTATCAGAGCAAGTTTGCTCCTGTATGTCATATCACACGTGATCAACATATCAAAGATTGGGCTTGGAAACAAGGAATCCTTCAGACTACCTTCCTTTGAGACACACACAACCGTAGATGGCTAAGTTGCAGACAAACAATGACATTAAAACATTAGTTGAAGATGCACTAGCAAAACAACGTGAAGAAATGATGGAGCAGTTCAAGAAAATGTTGGAAAGTCGTGGGTCACAAGCAAACCCACCATTCAAGGTGCAAGTGAATTTCGATATACCCACATTCCAAGGAAAGATCGATGCAGATCCTGTTGATGATTGGGTTTCAAAACTGGAAAGATATTTCTCTGTCAATCAATTTTCAGATGAAGAGAAGATAACTTTCGCCCTCCTGAAAGCTGAAAACCATGTGAAAGATTCGTGGGAAGCAAAGTTAGCATCCAAGGCAACAGAAAATGGCAGCACTTTTATTTTTGATCAAAAACCCACATGAGGAGAACTCATGGAGCACATAAAGGAAGAATATTTTGCTATTGACACATGAACAGAAATATATGCAGTGGCAATTGCTTCAATAGAAGAAGGACCAAACTGTTCAGGAATAGACTAATATGTTTCATGCCTTAACAACAAAGCTTGGCATCAGAGATTCTGAGAAGCACCGAGTTTTAAAATATCAGAGTGGACTCCACAGGTACATCCAAACCGAAATGGAATTCCTGAACATAGAGACTTTACCTAGTGCATATAAATTTGCTACCAAAATTGAGGAGAAATTCAAACAGAAAGGAAGGAGAGATAATTTTACAAACAACAGATGGAAGAGTGAAGGTGGAAAAACTACATGGAAACAAACCTCTAGAGAACCCTCTCCCAATTCACCCACAAAAAAAACATGGAGTATGAAGAAGACACAAGAAAACGATATGTGGTGTGAATTCCATAAGAGTCCCTCGCATAATACAAAGGATTGCAGAACTATCAAAAGCTTAATGATGGAGATGCATGAAGACAAGGCATAATCTAAGGTGGCAGAAACATGCACAGAAGGAAATCACGAACAGGTCATTGAGGCTGATCCATATGCCACGGTAGCTACTACAAGGATATTGCCCCAAGAGGATGAGGAGAGATTGTTCCATTCACAAATGTGGGTCAGAGGAAAAGCTCTGCACTTTATTGTTGATAGCGGAAGTCAAAAGAACCTAATATCAGCAGAGACTGTGAAGAGACTGAATCTAAAAACAACAACCCACCCGCAACCCTATTCAATGGGATGGGTTAGTCAAGGAAGAGATATCCAGGTGCACCAACAGTGTCGCCTTTCATACTCCATAAAGCCTTTCAAAGATGAGGTAATTTGTGATGTGGCTCCCTTAGATGTTTGTGATGTTCTATTGGGACAACCATATATGTACCAGCGACATGGTATTTATGAGTCTAGGCCTCGCAGCGTGACCATCAGATTACGTGAGCAGAAATACCAAATACCAGAGGTAAGCCCTGCATACACTACCTCTTTGATTAGTGCCAAGCAATGTAAGAGGTTAGTTGCCAAAACGGGAACATTCATTTTATTGATGATTCGTTCTGAAGAAGAAAGGAAATCTATTTATAATTCCCACACCATCACAAACACCACAACATTGCAGAAAAAATCAATGGATGAAATTTTGATGAAATGTGACAATCTGTTTAAGTTACCAACTGGGGTACCTACACACTGCCAAGTGAGACATACTATTGATTTGATACCAGGAACTCCATTACCTAATGAACCAGTCTACCGTAGGTCAATATTAGAGAATAATGAGATTAAGAGGCAAATACAAGAATTGATTGAGAAGGGACATATTCGTTCAAGTGCATCACCCTGCGGCAGCCCCATTGTTCTAGCAAAGAAAAAGGATGGAACCTGGAGACTTTGTATTGACTATAGGGCCTTGAATAAAATTTCAATCAAAAATAGGTATCCATTTCCCCAGATAGATGACGTCTTGGACCAGCTTAGAGGGGCCCGATTCTTTACCAAAATTGATTTGAAATCAGGGTACCATCAAGTACCAATTGAATCAGCAGATGTGTGGAAGATAACATTCAAATCTAAAGAGGGATTGTTTGAATGGCTAGTGATGTCTTTCGGTCTAACAAATGCTCCAGCGACATTCATGAGAATGATGAATGATATACTTAGACCATTCACCGATTCCTTCGTGGTGGTATATCTGGATGACATACTTATTTTCAGCAGAACTTGGGAGGAACATTTGCAACATGTGGAAAAAATTCTCTCAACCTTACAAGAACATGGGCTTTATGCAAACAAAGAAAAGTGCTCCTTTGGTATGCAGAGTATCAGATACTTAAGATATGTTATTGATAGTGAGGGTGTCCATGTTGATCCAGAGAAGATACAGGTGATTAAGGACTAGTCGTCTCCTAGAAATCTCACAGAGTTACAAAGTTTCCTCGGGTTAGCAAACTTTTATCGTAGGTTTGTGTTGGGATTTTCCCATCTGTCTTGGACTCTAAATCAGTCATTGAGGGGGGGGACACAAGAAAAGTTTAAATGGACAAGTGCTCAACAAGAAGCATTTGAGGGGCTAAAATGAAGGTTATGTTCTGCACCAGTTTTATCTCTTCCTGACCTACAACAGCCATTTGAAATACAAACAGATGCATAGAATATGCTCTAGGGGCAGTCCTCATGCAACATGGTCATCTAGTTGCATATCACAGTCAGACCTTTTCTGATACAGTGCGTCGATATGCTACTTACGACAAGGAACTGTATGCTATTGTTCAAGCCTGTAAGTAGTGGAAACATTACACTCTGGGTAAGGAGACTGTCATCCACACAGATCACAAACCCCTTCAATTTTTGCAAACACAAGGGAAGTTGCAGAATGATCGACATCAACGATGGTCAGCATATCTTCAACAATTTCACCTCAATATTCGCCACAAGAAGGGAAGCACTAATAAAGTAGCAGACTGTTTGAGAAAGCCTCCAATTGCAGCCATAAGTATGGTTTTGAACTCATGTGGTCATCAAACTGAAGCCTGGGCTTGTTTGTATGAGAACAATGTTGAATTTGCAGATGTTTATAATCAATTAGTGAAGGGACAGCAAGTGAATGATTTCTATTTGCAGGATGGAATGCTTTGTCACCTTGGCCAAATCTGTGTGCCCAATGTAGAACGCAAAAAGTTGATATGGGAAGCTCACTATAGTAAGGTTGTTGGTCACTTTGGTATAGGTAAGACTACTGCTATACTTCAGAAGTATTTCTATTGGCCAAAATTACGGAATGATGTTATTTCATATATTCAAGCATGTACTGCATGTGCTATTGCTAAGCTTGCCAATCATAAACTTGGGCTGTACTCACCACTTCCTGTTCCTGAAAAACCTTAGCACTTAGTTTCTATGGACTTTATGTCTGGTCTTCCTACCACCAAAAGAGGCCATGATTGTGTGTATGTTGTGGTAGATAGGTTCTCGAAAATGGCAGTAATAGTGGCATGTAAAAAAACCATTTCTACAGAGGACACTGCAAAGCTATTCTTTGAATACATTTGAGTTCATTTTGGTCTGCCAAATACCATTATCTCGAATAGAGACAACAGGTTTCTTAGTAAGTATTGGTCTACACTATGGGAAAATATGGACACAAAATTGATAAAGTCTACTGCTTTCCACCCTCAAACAAATGGCCAAACAGAGGTAGTGAACCAGATGATCATACACATCTTACGAATGTATCACTCAAAACATCCCCGCACATGGGATGAAAGTCTTTCATATGTTCAGCATAGCTACAATAGGGCAATTCACAGTTCAACTAGCCACAACCCATTTGAGGTTTGTCTTGGTTATCAGCCACTTGCACCCATGGACGTTGCCATACCACTTATTCAACCTGATCTGGTTCCACATGTTGGTAAGGAGGAAGATAAGGCAACCCAGTTCATCGATAGAATTCATCATTTACGACAACAAGTTCATGAAATTTTGGAACACACCAATAAGAAGTATAAGGCGAGACATGATGAGCATCGTACTCCTCATAATTTTCAAGTTGGGGACAAGGTGTGGTTGCATATGCGCCAATAGGAAGCTTCATCCTCTGTATTATGGGCCATACACCATCATCAAGCAAGTTGGTGATAATGCTTTTGAGCTTAATTTACCTCCATTTCTGGGTCTTCATCCAGTCTTCAATGTGGAACTCTTGAAGCCATATTTTCCTCCACTATTAGATGTTGCAGATGTGACAGAACCAATCTCTACTACAAAATTGAATCCAAATGCAACTGCCCCATTCCAATGCAATCATATTGTGGACACCATGGTGAAAACACTCAAACAACAACAAATTTACTTGTACAAAGTGGTTCGAGCAGGGCAGATTGCTCAACAAGGAAAGTGGTTTACCAAAGAGCAGCTTCAAGAACATTTTCCTCATCTCATTCAAAGTGTTGATGCAATGGGGCCCATTGCTTTCCAAGGGGGAAGTAATGATCAGATGAATTTTTGAATTATATTTTTTTTAGTTTAGTTTATCTATATGTTAGTATTTTGCAATTTTGAAGGTCTTAAGGGCCTTTTGAGCCCTTGAAGGTCTTAAGAGCTATCCTCTTTCAAATTTGGGTCTACATCTCTTGGAGACCTTTTCAACGAGATCAACGGCTCGTAGTTTTGAGTCCCGAGCAGAAAGTTATGTCTAGTTGAAGTTAGGATAAATTTTCATATAGTTTTTTTGAAAATTTCGTAGTTTTTAGATTTTATTATATAATAAACAAATGTGACTATTGGGCTTCGATTCTCAAGAGGTCTCTTTGACCCTTGGAATTTCATGAACTTCTATATGTTGGATTTTCGAATGAAATAGATTGCTTTTTGGCTTGCTTCAATTCTATGATTTCTGGTTCTTGTAAACAGAATTTACAATACTGCGGGTTCTCACTCAGGGGTTGTCATCCGAATCCATAATTCGGATCAACTTTAGTGCACATGAATCAAAATGTGTACGATTTTTCACGAGTCCAAGTGGAAATCTAAACCCCAATATAAAATAAGCATGGATAAAAATTCTTGAATAGGAACCGCCGAGGAAGTTGTCTGAAGAGTCCCGTGTTTTACGGTAACATTGACTTGACGAGAGTGATTGAAATCTTCCCCAAATCCAGTTGTTCGTTCAGACGAATACCGGAATTGAAGACTTCAATTAACGTGTTCGATCTGCTCACGAAAGCTTCTCACCAGAAAGAAAAACAAAAGCAATATACAGTCTCTTGGTAGACATAGGCATATGCTCCCACTTCATCAGTTTCAACGATCGCACAATGTCTCAAACCGCTTGGAAACTGGTATTCCCCTCTTTGTTCCTTTTCTTAATCGGTCCTAAAATCCAAGGACAAGATGCAGTAGACAATGTTAGAGGCTACAGCTGCTCTGATGGCCCAAAACGATGTAATACATATGCTTTTTATAAAGCCCAGGCTCCTAAATACCTTGATCTGGTGAAAATCGGTGATCTATTCGGTGTTCAAAAGTTTGAAATAACAGTACCCAGTAGTTTGCCTGGTAATACCTCTTCTGTAGCTGAAGGGCAGGGTTTGTTTGTTCCGATTAAGTGTGGTTGCGTAGGAAATTATTCTCAGGCCAACATACTCCACCAGATACTGGCGGTAGATACCTTTTGGAAGATTTCAACACAGAACTTTGAGTATTTGACCACATATCAGGCTGTAGAGATTGCAAATCCTCATTTAGTATCAGAAAATCTCACTATTGGTTCTTTAATTACCATTCCGATCAGGTGTCAGTGTCCATCCGAAGCCCAAATTAGTAAAGGGATCAATACGCAGATAACATATGTTGTACAGAGAGAAGATACTCTTGAATCCATCAGTGAAAAATTTCTTGCAAATCTCGAGGATTTGATGTCTGCGAAAGGTATGCCTTCAAATTTAATTCCTAATACTACACTCTTGGTTCCTATCTCTGTAAGACCAAAATTAACTCAATCTCCATCTTCAAATACAAATAATGGTTCTTCCGTTCCTGCACAACCACCGTCACCATCTTCGTCTTCAAGTACAAAACTATTTCTGGGTGTTGGATCTGGCATTGTGGCTTGTATGGCAGGTGCGCTGTGGGTTTACTTCTACTTTCTCAGAAGAAAGAGAGCTGCATCCATCAGTGGCCAAAAGCTTCTAGCAGACATGGATCTTGACAAGCTTCTACACCACATTCCGCGACGATTTAAGATTGATGATCTAATAGTCGGAACTAACAATTTCAGCGAAGCTCAAAAGCTTGGGCAGGGAGGATTCGGCGGAGTGTACAAATGCAATCTTGTTCAAACAAATGAGATTGTGGCTGTAAAGCGCATCTCAGAAGGTTCGAGGCAAGGGATTAAGGAATTCATTTCAGAAGTGAGTATAGTTAGTCGTTTGAGACATCGGAATCTTGTTCAACTCTTGGGATGGTGCCACGAGCAAGACCAGTTGCTTTTGGTCTATGAATATATGTCTAATGGAAGTCTAGACAGACATATTTTTCCCAAAATAGGAGAAGAAGAGCCTAGAGTACTGCAATGGAGTATCAGGTATAAAATAGCCAGTGAAATAGCAAGCGCATTGCTGTATCTTCATGAAGAATGGGATGAATGTGTTGTGCATAGAGATGTAAAATCAGGTAATATTTTGCTGGATAGCAATTTCAGCGCAAAGATTGGGGATTTCGGGTTAGCGCGTATGGTGAGTCATGAGCGTCTAGCTCAAACCACCCGAGCTGCGGGAACATTGGGATATTTGGCCCCTGAATGTGTTGCATCCGGAAAAACTAGTCCTCAATCTGATGTTTACAGCTTTGGAGCCGTGGCTCTAGAAATAGCCTCTGGCAAACAGGCAATAGATGTGAGCTTGGTAGACTTCGACATGCGTCTTGTAGCATGGGCATGGGATCTATATGGTGGAGGTAGACTGTTGGAGGGTGCAGATGTGAGATTAAATAGAGAGTTTAAAGAGGAAGAAATGGAACGATTGATGGTGGTGGGGTTGTGGTGTTCTCATCCTGATGCTACTAGTCGCCCTAAAATGAGGCAAGTGCTTAGGTTACTGAATTTTGAAGTTGCAGCGCCTCTTCTTCCACCTGCAATGCCTGTACCATCATATGAGACCAACAGGCCTTCACTTCCAGTAGTATCACACAGTCTTCCTTCTTCTTTGAGTCCAAGGTAGATTTATCTTCAATTTCTTTAGTCTGTTATAATTCTCTAGGTATGGGCTAACGTTAGCCTAGCTTTCATATGGGGATAACTTTCTTGTTAAGGGCTATCTGTTTGGGGGTTGCTTTTTTTGTTTCCGCAGTCTGAAGCATCAATGAAAAGTGGCTATGAAGCTACATAAAATTTAAGTTATGTAAGAGTCTTTTTCATATATATATATATGACTGAATAGCCACTTCTGCGTTATATATATATATATATATATGCTCTGATAAAACAACCACAGTAAGGCTATTGTTCCAAGAAGGGGGGTTTCCTGAAAATATTTAGTGGGTGTTGCTAGATGTTTTAAGAGTATTTTAATACAAATTATCTTCTAAGCTCCAAAATTTAATGTCCCTAATGATCTTATGAATTTTATAATTTTATATATCCAATTCAACAGAATATAGGGCTTTGTTTTAAAGGCTCTGTGACCAAAGATTTTGCACAAGGTCAACATAGTAATTTGGTGAAACTGGAAGGATTTTGTATCAGTTCAGAAGGTCAATCTTACTTAGTCTATGAGTATACAGAGAATGGTTCTCTCAATTGCTGGCTCCATGATCCTGAATCCGTTCATGGAAGACTAGATTGCATATTGCCTTAGATGTTGGTAAAGGGCTTCAATACATTCACGAGCATAGAACCCCCAGTAGCACAACGATGTGAAAAGGAGCAATATTTTCTGGGATGGAAGTTTGAGTGCTAAAATTATGAATTTTGGAATGGCGGAATCAGAGATAAATGTTTTGACAAGACACACAGGGGTACATGGCTCCAGGATACCTTGCAGATGGTCATAGTGCTCGAAAGAGATTAGCAGGGAGGGCAGGTGATTATCCAAATTGAACCCCTTATGGAAGGGGTAGACAGAGAAGTGGAACTGAAAAAGTGGGTTGATCCAAATCTTAGAGGTGTTGGTCCTGATAATAGTGTTCCTTGACTTGCAATGATAGCCCAAGCCTGTATCGACGAGAATCCTGGAGCACGATCAATCCTTCCACAAGTAGTTTACACGGTATTGAAAGCATTGGAGACACTTCCGGAACATTTTGATCAAAATTTTGACTCTTTGATTCAAATTTTTGCGTCTTTGATGCCATTGTAGAATGTGCCTTTCATGTCATTGCAGAATGTGTCTCGGTATAATAATGCTTGCAAATTAACAAACCCTTGTTCAGTTCACATCCAATCTCTTTGTCTATTTGAAAATTATTTTTAATTGATCATGCATTTTACATATCAGCCACAAATGTAGTAGAATGTTTTTTTTCTTCCCATAAACCATTTTTTTTTTTTTCCTTAAGTAATTTTCTTTTTTCCTCCTTTGGATTCATGTATTTGCATAGCTTGTTATATTTTTGGTTTTGGTTAAGGTAGTGGGTTGTTTGGATTTCAATATAATAATAATTTTCAAAGTTATTTTGAGTTATATTGTGTCAATTTATATATAGCATGTCTAATGTATTAAATTTTATATTTGAAATCATAATATAAAGAATCAATATTTTAGATGTTTAGTGTCATGGTAGAAACACTTCATTGATGAGGTGGCCACTAAGATTCAAACTCTCATTGGGCTACTTTGCTTGTAGGTCTTGTGCCTTCATTTGGTCATTGAGCACATGAGTTTAAACAAGTGTGGGGAATGATGACCCCCAAAAATGGCCTTATAAGAAGAGATCATCCGTAAGTGGTACTATAAACCCAAGTTTCCAAATAAAAAAATAATATAAAGAATAAACTTTTATAAATAGATTTATTTTATTTTAAGAAAGACTATTATTATATCCATATATTAACTTATTAATACAATTATATATCCATGTGTTTTTATCAGAATTAAATCATTTTATATTGGATAATTTATTAAAATACCTAACAAACCTCTTTATGATA
>NC_081405.1:339550734-339603734 GCF_030272615.1 Cryptomeria japonica | reverse complement strand
GTCACAATGGAAAGTCTAACAAGCAGTTTCTCATCACGACCTAGCCACCACCATTGGATCATCTTTGGATCTTCTCACTCGCGAGGTCTCTAGTCTTTTGGGTGTTAGCATTTTATGCTAGCGAGCTGGAGATTGTGTTTAAATCATGAGGTCTCAAATAGGTATTTGCTGCTCACCACTTCTACCGGGCCTACCACGTGTCAACCTCTGATTCATCTTTGGATCCAATTGGGCATCACCTTAACCACCATGTCACCTTAGGTCAGACCCTCCACTGGACCTAGACCCGCCTTGTCACCAAGTCATGATGGATATTCATCAAGCCATTTCCCATCGCGGTCTAGCGACAAGTGTTGATCTCCAGCCTGCTTGGCCTTTACCTCTTCATCCATTTGTGGCACGTGTCTCCTCTGGCCCACTTGTGGATCCACCTGTTTGCCACTGGATGCCATGTCATGAGAGTATTCATTTTGAGCACTTCACAACCACGGTACAACGATAGCCATTGATAGTCCCAAAATTTTACTCCACCGTTGATCTCCCTCGGATCTGTCATTGGATCTTCTCAATTTGCACAACTCTTAGTCTCTTCTCGCCAGCCTATCACAAAATTTGGGCTTCTTTGAGATGCACACACACACGGTCCATTGAGCCATGTGCTGCCTCTTGCCAAAAGCCCTTAAGATTTGACACTATAGAAGTGTGTTGCATTATATTAAAATACAAAAAATACCCCTTGCACAGCCAATGTAGGATAAATGTTTATGCCTAGCGACATTAACATGGAAGTTTCTCTAGCCTTTTAAAACCCTCTTTGGTGCCCAAGTAAAAAATGCTTTACACAGGCCGATTGCATTTTCTTGGTAGTTTCTTTGCTTCCCATGTTTCACAGGCATGTGAGGGGAGGATTGTTGGCTCTATTTTTCATGCCCTCAAACCAGGCGATTCAAGTTGATTCATCAAGTGCCATTCTGAAAGTGCAGAGAATTTTTTTTAAATGGGCCTCTCAAATTGACTCAAATTTTATGAGTCCCAACAGTAGCTCTGACTGGGGATGGTTGATTGCAAGATCAACACAAGAATTTAGAATCTTAGTTAGAACAGACCACCCAAAAAACATGACACTTCTCTTCTTCTCAAAAAACAAGGGCTCCTTATTGAAAACCACACAACTGAAAACAAAAAGACTGTACAATATAGATTTATTTACAAAATGGCCCTGGGCCATCAAAACTAAATCAATGCTTACCTATATCAAATACATGATTCTCATTTCCATAAACTGAAGGTAAGCTTTAATTTTCACTGTCATCAGCCTGATCACATATGCTACAACTTCTCATCAGCATATCATACAAAGAAAAATTAGCATACTGGTAATCACCAAATAGTTGGAAATCAAACAGACGCTAAAAGTGTTGATCATCAAATGACACATGGTTGTCATATTGCTTACAATCATTTCCCAGCTGGAAAGAAAAGTAACCCAACTCCATCTGATCACTGGGAACATCAGGCACATGCTGACTGCTAGTTTTCACAAAAGGAAAGAACTCATCCTTAATATTGTCTTGCAAACTAGAGAGGAAAATTTCCTCATAAAATGACTGCAACTTAGCATGCTGATTACATATTATATCAGCCTCTTGCAAACATGAAAATGCATGATCATTTGTCAATGATTCATTCACCACTTGCAAATCTGGGAAAATTACTTCAGATTTGTCATTCTTTTTAACATCAAAATCCACACAATGCTTATCAAATTCTGAATTCATATCAACATATGAATCCACATTATCACATATATCAACCTTATATGCATTTTCACATTGTATACTATCCAAATCAAATGTAGGGAGAGAATCAATAACATATGTATCATATGTGAGGCCCCACCTCGACCCAGTTTGACATTTTAGTGGTTTTTATGATGAGACTATTATGGATGCTTTATTTTTATGCATTATGGATTTAGAACTTATATGATTTCATGATTTGGATAACATTGCTATATGTTGATGTTTTATTTATATGCTTTATGATATAGAACACTACATGATTTTTGAATAGGATGAATTTGCGGTGATAAATGTCATTATTGAATTTGCAAGACTTTACTATGATAATAGAAATATGATGTATGTTTTAAGTGTGGATCAAAATTATGAGAATTAGGATGAATTGCTTATGTGAAATTGCTTGGATATAAGATGTATTAAGTTGTTCAGATGTAAATGGTATGCAAGTGATGATGTGTATTACTATTCTTGTGATTTATATTATATGTGGTTATTTGAAAGTTACTAATGTGTACATTGAGATGCGCAGGAAGTTATCCATGTGATCATGGAAATATTACGAAGAACCAAACCTAGACCTATGTACGTTCGTAAAGCTAGGGTTTGTCTATTTGGAGAGACAACACCCCATTTGTGTTGTATTTTATTCATAACAGTAAATAATGCATGTGTGTTAAGTGTTATTTAATTGGTTTATGTAAAATCCACAACAGATGATTTCACGTATAAATTTGTAAAAAGTATTTTATTTGTGTCACTTGACACATGTGTGGATTTAAGTTTGAATTTTTAAATTTGTCTCTTGGTGGGAATTGTTTAACTATAGCTTTTTCAATTAATGTAATGAGATTCCATAAATGCCTTGGGTAAAGAATCTTTGGGATGGTCAACATAGGTTTGACCCCAAAATAAACTTCAGAGGGGTTAAAAAAGGGTTAAATGGACACCTAGAGGTAGTTTAATAGGTTTTCCTAAAGCCCATAAGGTATACCTAAGGGTTAGAGGTAATTTAAGGCAAGTTTCTACTCCCATGTGGCCTTTTAGACACCCTAAAAAGTGACTTTTCTAAGTTGTGCGAAAATTGAAATTAGAAGACTTGAACCTAGTTGTAAACCTTCCTTTTCGAATGAGAGTTCCCTTTCCCATTCTACCTTACCTTCCTCTTTAGTTTTTAGAAACTTGTGAGAACTCACACAATGGGCTTCTTAAGAAAGAATTATAAAATTTGTGGGTAATCACCCACTCTCCATTTTTGGAGACGAGAATTTTGAAAAGAATAAGGTAGATTGTTGAATAGAGAATTTTGCTAAGGGTAGAAAGAGAAGAACCATAGAATTGGGCTGGTCATCCTCAACAAAACTAACCTACCTTTGGGCAGATTAAGGTTGGTTGCATTCTTCTTGTAATGGATTTCTTGTTGCATGTATTTGAAAGTAATGTTGGTATAAAAGATTTCTTTCCGTGCATGTTCTTTTGAAAATTTTAATTGGTATTTTGTACTATATGTTGTATGTGTTTTTGGGAGTCATCAAGACCTCTTACTCTTGGGAGAGAGGAGGATCTTGTGGGTGGTAAAAGTGACAGCCCTCAAGTGAGAGACTCTCGTTATGAGAGTGATCACAAGGGATTTTGTGTGACCCTTGCTGCATGGCTTGTTTATGCAATGAGGGTCATAAGGAGGAAAATAAGGCATGAATGCCTTGGGGGGAATAAGGAATAAGGGGTTTCTATACTTGATGTATTTGGTTTTCCATGAGGTGGCTACATGTTTTTCCATACTTGCAGTTCTCCTCAGGGTACTTGGTCCACTACCACCCTTAAAAAGGTCATCACCAAGGTGTGGTGCAGTGTAGCCGTGTTGGGAGCGTGTTTGAATTTGTGTGTATTCTGTCTTTTGTGTTTGCATGTTTGTTACCCGTCTAGGGCTTGGTTCTCCGAGCTTGGGGGTGGCTACCAATTAGCCTAGGCTGGGAGGTGAGCACTCCATGGTCATATCCTTCATCTTATTTGTAGGTTGTTGAAAGAAAGGGATTAGGACAAGTGGAAAAAATTCGATGGAGTTAATTGTTGCAGAATCCATTTGGAAAATATGTTACTATACTGTTTTAAAATGTCCTCATTATAAAAGTTGAGTGACCTATTTGTAAAATGACTATAGTGTCTTTTAAAGTAATTCCTAGAAATGTAATAGTTATTTGTTATATTGCAAAAGATGAAATGAATAATTCTGGAACAGTTTTCTAAAGTCTGGTTTTCTGAATTTAATTATTGTTGAGTATATTAATAAGGTGGGAAGCAACTAAGTTCATTTTACCCCTTTATGCATGTGAAATAAATCCAGCAAATAAAGAAAGGAATTAATGGTTGTATGCATGTTGTGTTTGAATATAAATATTGCAGTTTAAATTCCTAATTTCATGATTTAAATTTAAGTATTCTAGATAATCATAGTTGCAGAAAATTAAATCACGAATATAATTGCAAAAATAAAACCTAAAGTAGTTATAATTATTTCTATGGTTTTTATTTAATAAATTCTGAATTTATTAAGTTGCTGTTAAATTTATCGATTTCTGGAATTTACTTAGTTGCAAAAATAGAAATCTAGAGTAAATAGTTATTCAATTTAAATGAATTCGTAGTGCTATAGTTGTTGTTTTATGTTTAATAAATTTTGTTAGTTACTTTTGTTGTAGAAAGTAGATCTAGAGTTAAATAGGCTATCTACTTTAAATAGAACAATATTTAATTAGTATGATGTATAAATTTATTTAAGTCTGTCATTATTTAATTGCAGGAAATAAACCTATGACTATATATCTTATCTCAGATTTTAGCAAACTCATAATCAAATCTAAAATAATAAACATTGATCAAAATCTGGATATTTAAATTAATTTGTCTAAGGTTTTCAAAAAAAAAATTTATAACTATAATATATGGTTGCAAAGTAAATTTGGCCAAAACATTATGCATTTAAATATATGAAACTATATATACATATATTTATATATATAAATATACAAATAAATATATATATATATATATTTATATATATATATATACATATTTATATATATAATATATATATTATAAATAAAATAAAATAAAATAAAAAATTATGTTGCAGCGGGGTTTAGAACCCCTGCGGGGCCACGACCACGCAGTCCCTATGCAGGCCGCGACTCCCACAAAGGTTGCAGCCTCTGTGCGAGCTGCGACCCGACCCTCATAGGAGGTGGCGACACTTTGTGCGGGCTGTGCTCCGGGTAGTGGGCCGTGGCACTATGCGGGCCACGACTCACACAGCGGCCAAGGCCACTGTGTGGGTTGCGACCCCCATAGTGGGGCGCCCCACTGGTGGAGCTCGGCACCACCACGTCAGTATTTCTTAACACAGTTGCCTCCACCGCCATTGCCATGGCTACCTTCTCATTCGGCCCTACCAAACAAAATCAAAAAACAAAAAAAAATATTAAACCCTAACCCGGGTAGAGCTAGGGTATTATTAATAATGTAAAATGTTAAAATTTTATAAAAGGTGTAATATATAATGCAAAACACCTAGCTAGGGTTTGCATGATTGTTTTGTTAACAATTTGGGAAATCTTTTTAGTAAATTAAATATATATATATTTATATAAGTATTTATATATAAATATAAATATTTAAATACACACATGTGATATATGAATAGAAAGTTGTAGTTAAAGAATAAAGCATGTCGATAGGATTAAATATTTGATTAGTGTAGTTTTTTTAGATTAAATAAAATCAAGTGGGCAAACATTATTTATTTAATCAACCTAAGGGTATTTCAATAAATAGAAATTTAATTGTCTTATGTGGATATAGGTGTTGAAATTTAAAACCTATGGGACGTTTTTTCGTCATGGGCCTAATTATATCTTAGTTAGATTAATTTGAGCACATCTTAAAGTATGGATTAAATCGGATGCTAGAAGAATAATTTTAATTAGTTTTCTAAAAATCAATTAATAGCTATCCGTGATTAATTTAGCCCACGTAAATTAATTATCTAAATTAATTGTCTTATTAAATTCGAGTAGACATTAAAACCCTTCAATTAGAATTCCACATTTTATCTTATTTAAATTTTCCGAATATAGAGCTAGTAGATAAAGCTAATCCAAACATAGTTAAGACAAAACATGTTGTAGTTTTTATTCATATTTATTAAATTTATTGGTCTTATCAGTTATGTTTTTAAAAAAAAATTATCCCGTTCTTGACCTAAATTTTGGGCATGACATTTTGGTATCAGAGCAAGGTTTCCACACTAGGAACCTTGCTCCACTTATGTTTCGCTTTAGATTATTTAATTATTTTTTATTATATTGATTTTTTATAGGATATTTAAATTTAATTAATTAAATATTTTTCTAAAAGAAATTAGTTATTTAAAATATTTTATTTTTCCTCTTAGGATGCCTCTGATGACACGACAAGCTTGCAAGCGCGGAAGGGGTCCTAGGCGTGAGCGCATAGCACGTGAAGAGGTAGCTAGGGAGGAATCGGTTCCAGAAGAGAACCCAGAAGCACCTCTCGAATAGCCAGATAATCCTAACCGAAACCTCTTAGAAGCAATCTAGAACCTAATTGGCATAGTTCAGGAAAGGATTCCAGCAGAGAACCCTCAGGTTAGAAATCAGGACTCTGGGAGTCATAGATCAGTTGATAGGGAAAGAAGCAGGAGCCTAGCTCCTATTCCTGTAGAGAGTCAGGGTGGAAATGAGCCAGAGTCTGTGCACATACTAGGACCACCTCCAGTGGTGGAGCCAGTTTATTTTGAGAGAGCTCGTCGGGATCCAGGGGATCTTATCAGGGAGGTCATGCACCTCCAGCCACCATCTTTTGGAGGTTCTACTAACGGGGTAGAGGCTGAGACATGGCTTTTGAGTCTTGAGAGGTGCTTTGCATTGCGCTTTTACAAGAGAAACCTAAAAGCACATGTCGCAGTCCATCTGTTGAGAGGAACGACCTCCACTTGGTGGAGATAGGAGGAGTACAAATGCGGATTAGTTCCTGATACTCTCACTTGGGAGATATTCATAGAGAGGTTTCGGGAGAGGTACCTATCAGAACATTTCAGACAACATTGTATAGACGAGTTTCATGACCTCCAACAAAAGGGCTTATCAGTAACCCAATATGAGAGCAAATTCTTTGAGCTGTTGCCTTACGTAGATTATCTAAAGGATGAGAAACTTCTCGTTAACCACTTCATCAAATGGTTAAATGTCGGTATAGCCAGGCTAGTGAGGATGTCTACTCTAGAGAGCCTTCAGGTTGCCATGGAGAAGGCACTGATAGCCGAGGAAATTCAGGTCAAACCACAGGACACTAGGGACCGGTTTCAGAACCGAAACCCCACACCTTAGACTTATGGATTCCAAAAACCACATTGGAAGGGAAACAACCAAAACTCACAAGGGTTCTTCAAACCCCCTCCTCCGCAACAGACACCATAGAACTAGAGGCAAAAGCCTCCACAATATCAGTAGGGCACCAAGCCCAAGCAGTGGTAGTCTCAGGGGCAAAGGTGAGATCATAGAGCGTAGGTGCCTTAGACACCTCCTACAAGGACTCAATAGTCCTCTAGGGGTGGGTACAATGGATCCAGTAGGATAGGAGGATAGGCTTTCTCTAAGCCTCAGGGCACCCAGTTTCAGGAACGGGGTGCTTTCTTTACATGTGGAGCCATGGAGCATATGGCAAGGGATTGCCCTCAGGGTCAGATGGTAGGGAATCAGTGGATGGTTGCTTCAGAGCCGACAATTGGTGATATGGGCAGGTCCCATAGAGTATTCATAGTGGTTGACAACCGCCAGACTGAGCATCAGGTATGATCAAAGGTAACAATGTATCTATTTTGTTTGATTCAGGAGTTACTAACTCCTTTATATCTCCATTGGTGGTGGAGCGTTGCGGGCTAGTGGCAACTAGACAGGGTGTCAGTTGGGAAGTGGAATTAGCTTCAGGGGCTAGAGTGTCAGTGGAATCAGAGGTTAGGGTATGTCAGCTATAGATTGGCAAGACCACCACTTTAGTAGACCTCAGAGTGACACCACTTGGATCTTATGGTATCGTACTTGGCATGGATTGGCTTTATGCCCACAGAGCCAAGATGGATTGCCGCCTGAAAAAGATCGAGTGTGAGGATGATCATGGTTCACCCATAGTTATCACCAGGATTCAGAGACCCGTGTCTCTTCGTATGATCTCCGCAATGCAACTTAAGTGGAGCATGCGAAAGGGATGTTAGCTTTTTGCTATCACTATCAGTGATAGAGGAGAAGAGGAAGAAAAGGAAACATCTCTTGATGACCATCCTATCCTTAAGGGATATTTAGATGTGTTCCCTTCAGAGCTACCAGGAATACCGCCCTATAGAGAGATTGACTTTCATATAGACCTTTTACTAGGAGTCGAGCCAGTTTCCAGAGCACCTTATAGGATGACCACAAATGAGCTTAATGAGCTCAAAATCTAGCTTAAGGAACTCCTTGAGAAGGGCCATAGTCGTCTGAGCGTATCCCCTTGGGGTGCACCAGTCATCTTCGTTAAGAAGAAGGACAGATCTCTCCAATTATGTATGGATTATCGGCAGTTAAATAAAGTAACCATCAAGAACCGATATCCTTTACCTAAAATTGATGATTTATTCGACCAACTTCAGGGTGCCAAAGTCTTTTCCAAGATTGATCTGAAGTCAAGATACCATCAGCTGAGAATAGTGGAGAGTGATATCCATAAGACCACATTTTGCACTAGATATGGTCACTATGAGTTCACCGTGGTTCCATTCGGCCTTACAAATGCCCCAGTTGTTTTTATGAGCCTCATGAATGGGGTATTCCGTACAATTTTGGACCATTTTGTAATTGTGTTCCTTGATGATATACTGATATATTCTCAGAATGAGAAGGAACATGAGGAGCATTTGAAATAGGTGTTGTAGTGTTTGCGGGATAACCAGTTGTTTGGTAGTTTGTTAAAGTGTGCTTTCTTTTGATCAGAGGTCAAGTAACTTGGGCACGTTATTTCTGGTGATGGGATCTCAGTTGACCCATCAAAGATCAGAGCTATTATGGATTGGCCAGCGCCAACCAGTGTGATAGAGGTCAGGACCTTCATGGGCTTAGCAGGTTATTACCAACGTTTTGTCGAGGGATTCTCCAGAGTCGCACATCCTATTACTTCTCATTAGCATAAAGGGAAGAAATTTGAGTGGACAGAGAAGTGCGAGAAGGCCTTTCAGGAACTCAAGAAGGCACTTACTAGCACTCCTATCCTTGTTGTACCAGATCCCTTAGCTGACTTCATGGTTTGTACAGATGCTTCACTAGAGGGTTTAGGAGTAGTTCTTATGTAGGATGGTAGGGCTATAGCTTTCGAGTCTAGGAAACTTAAGACTCATGAACTTAATTATCCTACTCATGACCTTGAGCTCACAGCAGTAGTGCATGCACTTGTGAGGTGGAGACACTTCCTTTTAGGTCATCACTTCAAGCTGCATTCAGATCATCAGAGTCTTCAGTACATTTTCACTTAGTTGAACCTTAATGCACGTCAAAGGAGATGGATGGAGTTCTTGTGCGAATATGATTTTGATGTTCACTACATCAAAGGAAAGGAAAATGTAGTTGCAGATGCTTTGAGTAGGAGATGTCATGAGGTTTACACCATATCTATGGGCACGGATTTGAGAGACCGTATACTACAACACTTGCCAGAGGATGGATGGTATGCAGAGGTTTGTTAGGTAATACGATCTCAGGTTACTCTAGAGGGGAAATATGTGGATTATTCTTTGGAGTTCGATGGACTATTACACCACAAAGGGCACATCTATGTACCTTCCTCCAGGGGATTGCGAGAGTTCATTATCATGGAGGCTCATAGAGCTCCTTATGTAGTGCATCCTAGACTTAAAAAGTTGCATGCTGACTTGAGGTAGTTATATCATTGGCCAGGAATGTGGCAGCTCATTGCTGAGATAGTAGCTCGATGCCTCGAGTGTCAGAGAGTAAAGGCAGAACACCACCATCTAGGGGGGTTGCTCCAGTCTCATGCTATTCTAAAGTGGAAGTGGGATACTATATCCATGGATTTCATCATTGGTCTTCCTATTTCTTCTCGTCGCCATGATGCTATCTTGGTGACAGTTGACAAGTTGACCAAAGTGGCCCACTTTTCACCAGTTAGGACTACCTTCACAACACCAACAGTAGCACAGGTGTTCTTGCGAGACATTGTTAGACTTCATGGCATCCCCCACAAGATTATTTCTGACAAGGACTCCCTCTTCATTTCTTCCTTTTGGAAGTCATTACAAGTAGCTATGGGCACTAAGCTCAATTTCAGTACAGCCTATCACCCAGAAACAGATGGTCAGATAGAGAGGGTTAATCAGGTGTTAGAGGATATGCTTCGCATGTACGTCATGGAACATCAGACCAGATGGGAAGAGTACCTTCTCTTAGTAGAGTTTGCCTATAACAATGGGCATCACACTTCTTTGGGGATGCCACCCTATCAGGCATTATATGATAGACCTTGCAGGACATCATTGAGTTGGGATCGCATAGAGGACAGAGTTGCTCTTGGTCCTGAGATAGTTCGGGATATGGAACATTAGGTGGATTTGATTAGGCAACATCTGAGAGAGGCATAGGATAGAGAAAAGAAATATGCAGATGCGAAGAGGATAGATCGTAACTACTTGGTTGGAGATAGAGTCTTCTTGAGAGTGCGGCCACATAAGAGTCCAATCCATTACAGAAAGGGTTCTAAGCTCACACCTCGCTTTGTAGGACCTTTTGAGATCCTTGAGAGGATAGGCCCAGTTCCCTACCGTTTAGCATTTCCACCTAGCCTATCATGCATCCACGATGTGTTTCATGTATCAGTTTTAAGAAAGTATATCTATGATGAGTCTCATATTTTAGATTGGGATGCCTTGCAGGTGGACTCGGACGGGCAGCTAGCTTTGGATCCCATTCACATTTTGGCATGCTAGATGCTGGCCCTTCGAGGTTGAGAGCTGGACCGAGTTAGAGTCCAGTGGGATTGTTACGATGAGGTCACGGCTTCATGGGAGGACGCAGCACGTATGAGATCCGAGTACCCACACCTCTTTGATGAACTCCACGAGGAAGTTCATGCCTAGAGGGGGAGGGTGTGAGGCCCCACCTTGACCCAGTCTGACATTTCAGTGGTTTTTATGATGAGACTATTATGGATGCTTTATTTTTATGCATTATGGATTTAGAACTTATATGATTTCATGATTTGGATAACATTGCTATATGTTGATGTTTTATTTATATGCTTTATGATAAAGAACACTACATGATTTTTGAATAGGATGAATTTGCGGTGATAAATGTCGTTATTAAATTTGCAGGACTTTACTATGATAATAGAAATATGATGTATGTTTTAAGTGTGGATCAAAATTATGAGAATTAGGATGAATTGCTTATGTGAAATTGCTTGGATATAAGATGTATTAAATTGTTTAGATGTAAATGGTATGCAAGTGATGATGTGTATTATTATTCTTGTGATTTATATTATATGTGGTTATTTGAAAGTTACTAATGTGTAAATTGAGATGCACAGGAAGTTATACATGTGACCATGGAAATATTACAGAGAAACAAACCTAGACCTATGTACGTTTGTAAAGCCAAGGTTTGTCTATTTGGAGAGACAACACCTTGTTTGTGTTGTATTTTATTCGTAACAGTAAATGATGCATGTGTGTTAAGTGTTATTTAATTGGTTTATGTAAAATCCACAAGAGACAATTTCACGTATAAATTTGTAAAAAGTATTTTCTTTGTGTCACTTGACACATGTGTGGATTTAAGTTTGAATTTTTAAATTTGTCTCTTGGTGGGAATTGTTTAACTATATCTTTTTCAATTAATGTAATGAGATTCCATAAATGCCTTGGGTAAAGAATCTTTGGGATGGTCAACATAGGTTTGACCCGAAAATAAACTTTAGAGGGGTTAAAAAAGGGTTAAATGGACACCTAGAGGTAGTTTAATAGGGTTTCCTAAAGCCCATAAGGTATACCTAAGGGTTAGGGGTAATTTAAGGCAAGTTTCTACTCCCATGTGACCTTTTAGACACCCTAAAAATTGACTTTTCTAAGTTGTGCGAAAATTGAAATTAGAAGACTTGAACCTAGTTGTAAACCTTCCTTTTTGAATGAGAGTTCCCTTTCCCATTCTACCTTACCTTCCTCTTTAGTTTTTAGAAACTTGTGAGAACTCACACAATGGGCTTCTTAAGCAAGAATTAGAAAATTTGTGGTTAATCACCCACACTCCATTTTTGGAGATAAGAGAATTTTGAAAAGAATAAGCTAGATTGTTGAATAAAGAATTTTGCTAAGGGTAGAAAGAGAAGAACCGTGGGATTGGGATGCTCATCCTCAACAAAACTAACCTACTTTTGGGCAGATTAAGGTTGGTTGCATTCTTCTTGTAATGGATTTCTTGTTGCATGTATTTGAAAGTAATGTTGGTATAAAACATTGTTTCCGTGCATGTTCTTTTGGAAATTTTAGTTGGTATTTTGTGCTATATGTTGTATGTGTTTTGGGAGTCATCAAGACCTCTTACTCTTGGGAGAGAGGAGGATCTTATGGGTGGTAGAAGTGACAGCCCTTTAGTGAGAGACTCTCGTTATGAGAGCAATCACAAGGGATTTTGTGTGACCCTTCCTACATGGCTTGTTTATGAAATGGGGGTCATAAGGAGGGAAATAAGGCATGAATGCCTTGGGGGGCATAAGGAATAAGGGGTTTCTATACTTGATGTATTTGGTTTGCCATGAGGTGGCTACATGTTTTTCCATACTTGCAATTCTCCTCAGGGTACTTGGTCCACTACCACCCTTAAAAAGGTCATCACCAAGGTGTGGTGCAGTGTAGCCGTGTTGGGAGTGTGTTTGAATTCATGTGTATTCTGTCTTTTGTGTTTGCATGTTTGTTACCCATCTAGGGCTTGGTTCTCCAAGCTCGGGGGTGGCTACGAATTAGCCTAGGCTTAGAGGTGAGCACTCCATGGTCATATCCTTGATCTTATTTGCAGGTTGTTGAAAGAAAGGGATTAGGACAAGTGGAAAAAATTCAATGGAGTTAATTGTTATAGAATCCATTTGGAAAATATGTTACTATACTATTTTAAAATGTCCTCATTATAAAAGTTGAGTGACCTATTTGTAAAATGACTATAGTGTCTTTTAAAGTAATTCCTTGAAATGTAATAGTTATTTGTTATATTGCAAAAGATGAAATGAATAATTCTGGAATAGTTTTTTAAAGTTTGGTTTTTTGAATTTAATTATTGTTGAGTATATTAATAATGTGGGAAGCAATTAAATTCATTTTACCCCTTTATGCATGTGAAATAAATCCAGCAAATAAAGAAAGGAATTAGTGGTTGTATGCATGTTGTGTTTGAATATAAATATTGCAGTTTAAATTCCTAATTTCATGATTTAAGTTTAAGTATTCTAGATAATCATAGTTGCAGAAAATTAAATCACGAATATAATTGCAAAAATAAAACCTAAAGTAGTTATAATTATTTCTATGGTTTTTATTTAATAAATTCTGAATTTATTAAGTTGCTATTAAATTTATCGATTTATGGAATTTACTTAGTTGCAAAAATAGAAATCTAGAGTAAATAGTTATTCGATTTAAATGAATTCGTAGTGCTATAGTTGTTGTTTTATGTTTAATAAATTTTGTTAGTTACTTTTGTTGTACAAAGTAGATCTAGAGTTAAATAGGCTATCTACTTTAAATAGAACAATATTTAATTAGTATGATGTATAAATTTATTTAAGTCTGTCATTATTTAATTGCAGGAAATAAACCTATGACTATATATCTTATCTCGGATTTTAGCAAACTCATAATCAAATCTAAAATAATAAACATTGATCAAAATCTGGATATTTAAATTAATTTGTCTAAGGTTTTCAAAAAAAAAAATTTATAACTATAATATACGGTTGCAAAGTAAATTTGGCTGAAACATTATGCATTTAAATATATGAAACTATATATACATATATTTATATATATAAATATACAAATAAATATATATATATATATATACATATTTATATATATAATATATATATTATAAATAAAAAGAAAAAAAAATTACCTTGGAGCAAGGTTTAGAACCCCCGCGAGGCCACGGCCGCACAGTCCCTGTGCGGGCCGCGACTCCCACAGAGGCTGCAGCCTCTGTGCAGGCCGTGACCTTCACAGGAGGCGGCGACACTGTGTGCGGGCCGTGCTCCGCGCAGTGGGCCGCGACACTGTGCGGGCCGCGACTCACACAGTGGCCATGGCGATTGTGTGGGTCGTGACTCCCACAGTGGGGCACCCAACTAGTGGAGCTCGGCACCACCATGCCGGTGTTTCCCAACACAATCGCCTCCACCGCCACTGCCATGGCCGCCTTCTCATTTGGCCCTGCCAAACAAAATAAAAAAAAATAAAAATATTAAACCCTAGCCCGGGTAGGGCTAGGCTATTATTAATAGTGTAAAATGGTAAAATTTTATAAAAGGTGTAATATATAATGCAAAACCCCTAGCTAGGGTTTGCATGACTGTTTTGTTAACAGTTTGGGAAATCTTTTTAGTAAATTAAATAAATATATATATATATATATATATATATATATATATATATATATATATATATATATATACACACATGTGATATATGAATATAAAGTTGTAGTTAAAGAATAAAGCATGTTGATAGGATTAAATATTTGATTAGTGTAGTTTTTTTAGATTAAGTAAAATCAAGTGGGCAAACATTATTTATTTAATCAACCTAAGGGTATTTCAATAAATAGAAATTTAATTGTCTTACGTGGATATAGGTGTTGAAATTTAAAACCTATGGGATGTTTTTTCATCATGGGCCTAATTATATCTTAGTTAGATTAATTTGAGCACATCTTAAAGTATGGATTAAATTGGATGCTAGAAGAATAATTTTAATTAGTTTTCTAAAAATCAATTAATAGCTATCCGTGATTAATTTTGCCCACGTAAATTAATTATCTAAATTAATTGTCTTATTAAATTCAAGTAGATATTAAAACCCTTCAATTAGAATTTCGCATTTTATCTTATTTAAATTTTCCGAATATAGAGCTAGTAGATAAAGCTAATCCAAACATAGTTAAGACAAAACATGTTGTAGTTTTTATTCATATTTATTAAATTTAATGCTCTTATCAGTTATGTTTTAAATAAAAATTTATCCTGTTCTTGCCCTAAATTTTGGGCATGACATCATACTTCACACCCTCAAAAACATCATCAGTATCAAAACATATACCAATTGGGTATGAGAGATTGGGGACATTTTTCAATGCATACCTCTAAAGATCAGGAGCTAAGAGTTTTGAGATTCGTTCACTACTTAGTGAACCTTATCCTTCATTTTCATTTTCCTTGGCTTTACCTTTTGTGCTGTAAACATTGTCCCAATCTGCAGTGCTCATGTCTTTGTGCACATTTATTTTGTCATTACAACAACTTGCATCTGCATCATTACCTTTATCACACTGATCATAAAGTGCTACTATATATTGCAACATAGTTTCAAAACCTTGGTTGAAAACACTTTGTGGATTGAAACTGATAATAAGATGATCTATATTATTCAAATCTGAAACCTCAACAGGCTCATAATTATTTGAACAACAACTTATGCTCTCACAATTTTCTTCTTTCTCTGAATACACATCTACACTATCACACTAAGAATAAGAATCATCTTCATCATCATATGAGACATCTCCACTCATGGATTCATCTCCATCGTTGTATTCAATATTTTGTGCATTTTTTGATTTATTCATTTCAATCTCATCTATCCACTCTTTAATATGTGCAACACTTTCTTCTCTCAAGGTTGTAGACCAATTAATTGAGTCAAGCTCATCAAGCTCTAAGAATAACTCAATCCAAATAGACTCATGGGGTCTAACATCAACTGGAAGCTCATTTAATGTAGCACTAAATCTTTCATAAAATACATATGATGATTCTTTCTTTCTCTTCCCTACTTTCCTTCTTAAAAAGAAGATGAATTATTCTTGGATCTTTTGAAGATGTATTTCAATCTCCCTATCAATTTCTTTCAGATTTGACAAAGGGTTTTCAAATTTAGGAACCACATCTAGATCCATCAAATTTGAAAAATCTATTGAACCATTACTTGGACAATGCATCTTACTATTTTACAAACACTTTGCAAAACACATGTAGTCATTAACTTCAAAACCTGACATACTTCTTACAATATTTCTGACTAAAACTTATTTCAATGAAGTATGTAACCTTAAAACCAAAATTCCTTTTCTTGGTGACTTGCTTCACCTTATAAGGAACAAAGTTATCTCATAAAAAATTGAGGAATGCCTGGGTATATTTGTTGTTGCTGTCCACCTCACCTCTGACTGAAAATTTGAAGAGCACCTCCAAAACTTAGGTTCATTCTTACAGAGTCACCACCTCCCTGAAGAGGAATAAATTTTAACCACTGATCTTCACTCTAAAAAACTTACAGATTTCTGGGTCTCACACAACAAAGTCACATAATATTTTGTTTTAAATTTCTCAGCAACAAAATTTCCAAGACACACTTTCAAATCTGAAAATAAATTTCAGATTTGTAAACTTCTAAGACTCTTTCCCAAATGACTTTGGCCAGACTCATGGGTTCCCTAGCAGAGTCACCATTTTTGTTGTTCTAAAAAATGAGAAACCCAAGTTCAACTGCAATCTATCTATGAAATAGCCAACTTCATACAATGAAGAACTTCAGGACTTGGACAACATAACAAGGATATGAATCCTTCTACTTTTTAGGCTTTGCAAAACCTAGGTGGGTGTACCTTTGATGCATTGACTCAGACCCATTACACATATATCATAGTGTCAATAAAAGCAGATAGATCTCATAAGGCTTGACAACTAGTAGGTTACCGCAGATGGGCTAGATCTACATTGAAATCTCAACTAAGTTGAAGCATGATATAGGTGGAACAAACTAAAACTACAAACATAAAAGCAAATGGATATTTGATTTTAAAATTTTTTGAGAATCCCCAAAATCTGCAAGACCAGTGCCTTATCCAAGGGCATGGAGTCATACATCAAACTGTAAATGAGAACCTCTACTGCAAGTCCATCTTCATATTAAAATATTCTTGCATAAATGCATTACTCAGCTCATCCACAAAATCATCAGATCTTGAATACATATTCCATTATTTATGATTGATTACAGAGTTTAAATTCTTCCTTGAAGAATACCCACAAACAATCACAACAATCTCCTTGAGATGACAAATTCCAGCCTCCTTGAGGATTTAATTTGTAACAAAGAAATATATATCTAGAGACAAGTTTTTGTGAATTTTATGCATGCCTTACATACATATAAACCTGCAACAAGAAACACCTACAACAAGAAGATATACTCCATTACTTGAAAGAAGACATTAGACTATACAAACTCCAGAAGAAAAACTCAGAGTTGGAAACACAGAATATGGAGCTATGCTCACCAAAAATTCTAGAACCTGTTGGGAGCATTTAAAACTGAGTCAAGTTTATAGGCCCATTTCAAAATTTTGCCCTGCATTTCCAAATGATTAAAATAAGTCAGTTTGAATGGCCTAGTTAGCAAGGAGGTAAAATGGAGTCGGTTGATTTTCAGAGGGTAAGGCTCGGGATTCATGTCCCACATCTTTCATTTGGCTTATTCAGTGATGTGCAACTTTCAGAATTCAATTTGGATAAGTTTACTAGGTACCCATTTCGAGGGGTGAGCTGAAAGTGCATTCTAGGCACAAGTGCAAATTTTATTAAGTTGCCTTCTTTGAGCGATTGCATCTTTTTCCCTATTGATCGTCATGGAGAAATTAAAGATGGATTCAATTGTATGCATAAATGTGAGTCACCCTGCAAAATTTCAGGTCTTTACGAATCCATTTGCTCAGTTTTCAAAACCGAATCCGTTTGCAGTTTGTGTGTTTGCACAAGTGTAAAAATGTTTTGGTGAGCGTCATGTCAGAATGTTTGTTCCGAGCTAATGTTGGTATAAATGGTGAGAATACATTTCAAATTTCAAGCCTTTATCAATCCGTTTGATCGGTTTTCAAAAGGATTCATTTTGCCATCAAATTCAGTTATCCGCACTTTCAGTGTTATATCAGTTAATGTAGCCGTTTTGGTGAGCGCACCGTTTGCATCCTGTCAGTCTGGTGATCGAACTGAGAATTCAAAGATTTAACATGTACTTAAAGGTACCTATGTTCCGAATTTGAGAGCCTACGGAGGTCGTTTGATATTTTTGAGAAAGGCGTCATGTGTTGCCAGAACATTGACTTCATCAGGTCCGCAGTGTCGACAAAGCCAGTTGGGCATTTTCGGAAATTATTATCTCTTCGCTCGGGACTCGTCTTGAGAAACTGTTTGGTAGATATCATCCTTGTATATCAAAGTACATGCCTGTCAGATGGCGAGCTCCAGAAAGGTGTTTTGACAGGTTTGAAAATTACGTCATCGCGATTAAATGCGAAAATTGTGGCGTAATTGCCTGAAGGATGTAAAATGCAATTTTATGATCCGAAAATGGTGCCGATCGATTCCAGAGGTATGTTTGAGGTTCCTAAGATATTCCAGAGGCCAGTAGCTTGAAAACGAAAATTTTTTTTAGTCGGACCCACTTTGGGGCCCGACCTGGCTCATGCCTGTGCTTTAATTTTAATGTTGAAATGTTCTTTTTCCCTGGCAATATATGTGTATCCATATTGGCTCGAATGCAATTCACCAGTCGGACAGTGAGAGAGAAGAGAAACTCCAATACCAAATGCGAATTGGTATGTGGAAAATTGAAAGGTTTTCAAATTAAATAAAGCTGGCATGTTTTGATGCAAATGCACTTGGCAGCCATGGTGTTGAGAAGACCATTTAAAAGTTTTAAACCAAATGCATTGGCATGTGGAAATTTATTAAACCTTTCAACCAAATTTAATTTGGGAGGTTGAAAGCCAAATTCCACAACCTTCCCAGCATTCTCCTTGTTGTGTGTGATGTTTGGGAGTGCATTTTAAAACTCTAGCCAATACAAACAACAATTTAATCCTTTGTGTGGAGTTTTGGGGGGCAGCTTTTAACCAAATGGAATTGCCTCTACCAGCAGCCTCCCTTTACGTGGAGTGAAGTTTAAAATGTAGAAGCTTTCAATTAAATGCAAACACTTAATGGCAGCCCCTGCGTGGATGGGTGTGGTTGAGTTTTCAATGGAACTCCAACGAATGCACATTGGCAAGGCTAATATCTTCTCCTCCTTGCCATGAGCTTTTGGCAGGTGTGTGAGTTTTTGTGAGGTGGGTGACTGTAGAAGGAGGTTTAATGGCATTCAAAACCTTCAATTTAATGCAATTAGCAGCAAATAGAAGCTTCAGCCAATGCAATGTTTGGAGTGTGTTTGGAGTGTGTTTGGAGTGTGGAATGTGGTGTAGCTTTGCAATCTTCCCCTCTTCTCACGTGCTGGCAGTGAGCAGCATGTATAAACCTCCAAGCCAAGTGTGAGCAGCAGTTTGGCAACCCCCTTTCATGTGGTATGTGTAAAGCCACATAAAACATAAAGGATTTAAATACAAACAAAATGACATTGGCAGGTGTAAAGCTTGTTTCCACGACCCTGCCAGCATCGTTCCCAGCCATGGTATTCTTAAAAGGCCATTTGGAATACTCAATGAATGCAAAAGTCTCAAAAAAAACCTCCAAAAACGCAGCTCCAGGCCTAATCGCATTATCCCACATTGACTGGGAAAGGGACGTTTTTGGTATTTATATACAAAAACGCACAGTAATATAATGTCTAAGCCATAAAGGCTTTTGACACAAGGTGCCCATGGGCGCCCAAGGCGGGCCCACGTGCGAGCATGCTTCTCGAGGTGAAGGAAGAATTGATTGGACGAAGACAAAGTGGACCCCACGCAGGCACGCTTCCCGAGGCAAAGAAGCAAAATTTTGCAGACGAAGGCCGAGTTAAAGAGCGAGCAAGTTCGAGAAAGATCGACGGCTCGCGCTATTTCGCAAAGGGAAGATGCACGCGAGTTAAACCAGCGAAATAGCGAGGATGAACGTGAGCCGTCCACATGGCACGTAGGTGGTGGGTACAGCCAACAGTCCAGCACGCGGGTCCCGATGAGGTGGCGATGATGTGGCATACAAGCAAGCGGCCAAGTGGCAGTGACGAAGCAGATGACGTGGCGATGATGAGGTGTCATCCCAGGTGGCATCCGGTCAACCCCATCAGCCAATCAGAGGCTGCCACGTGGCAAGGCGTCAGAGCACAAATGGAGGCAAAAATCAAATTTTAAATGAATAAATGATATAGTTTAGACTATATTGAAATTCGAAATATTTAAATGATGGATCCATGATGAGAATTAATTCGCCCAGGGTCCAATTTTTGGCCAAAGTATAAAGTATTATATATCGCCGAAAAGCTCTCGGAGCGAGGAATCTGATTATGAAGTTAATTTGGACAAATGTGAAGTATTTTAGAAGCAGTTTTCACGGGAACGAAATTCAGTTAGAGAAGGGACACTTGGCAATTCAGTTACAGATTTGATTTGGTTCCCTCTCTCTTTTTATTCCCCATTCTTCTCAGTTGTAAGGGTTCCAGAATTCTGTGAGAAGGGCTCCAGTTTTCATGGCTTCCAATTTTGAGCATTCTTGAAGATTGTACAGGGCAGGGCTTTTCCTTCAGTAATGGAGTTCAATTCTTGCTATAGGTGTTTTTAGTTGCAGGGTCTTGTGTATGTAAGGCATACATAAATTCACACAGGATTGTCTCTAGATTTGTATTTCCATTTTATCAAATCAGATCCTCAAGGAGGATGAAATTTGTTATCTCAAGGAGATAGTTATGATTGTTTGCAGGGATTCTTCAAGGAAGGATTTAAATTCTACAATAAATCATAAAAAATGGAATATAGTTTCAAGATCTGATGATCTTGTGAATGATCTTAGTAATGCATTTATGCAAGGCATTAATGCATGAATATTTAATAATGAAGATGGATTTGCAATCGAAGCTTTCATTTATAGTTTGATGTATGACTCTGTTTCCCTTGGATAAGGCATTGATCTTGCAATTAAAGGGGTTCTCAAACCAATATAAAATCCAATCAGAATACCTTTAGTTTGTGTTATGTTTTGAAATGTTTCATCTATCTCATGCTCAAGCATAGTTGAGTTTCATGTGTAGATCTAGCCCATCTGCAATAAACTACTTGTTTTGGAGCCCTAGTGAGATCTATCTGTTTATGTTGATGCTGTCATAGATGTGTAATAGGTTTAATTCTAAGCATCAAAGGTATACCCGCCTAGGTTTTGCAGAGCCTGAAGAGTAGAAGGATTCATATCCTTGTCATGTTGTCCAAGCCCTGAAGTTCTTCATAGATTGAATTGGCTACTTCATAGATCAATTGCAGGTGTTCTTGGGTTATCACTTTTGGTGAACAACAAAAATGGCGACTCTGCTGGGGAACAAATGAATTGTTAAGAGCCTCTGGTTAAGAAAGAATTAATTCATATAAGGTTGAGATTACCCATCCGAGTCACCACAACAAAAATGGCGACTCTGCTGGGGAAGCTGAATAGAAATTGCCTAATTTCATATCCAGCCAGTCTGTCCATTGTGTATGCACAGAGTGTAAAGTGGTTTTATGGTGAAGAAAATGCTCCTTGTTCTGGACCTGCAGAGTGATATGTGTATCATGTCATAGTTTATGAAGGAGTAACAGTGAATGCATGGTTGAAAGTTGTAAGAAGTTCTCTTAGCCATGTGTGAAATTTTTTCCCAATTCCTTATTTGGGTGGCGACTCTGTGGTTCATACCAGTGTTAAATAGCCTGGAAGAGTGTTGATTGCAGCGAGATCGAAGGAGTAACAAAGAATTGAATAAGTGTTGAGTGGCGTTCTGTTGTTCAAACTATCCTCTATACAAAAATGGCGACTCTGTGATAAAAGACAGTGCTGAAAGTGGAAGTAAATCTCCAGATCTATAAGAGTTTACAGCTGCAAATCTTCAGGTATTTTTTCAGAGGTTTCAAATGCAAGAGATCTCTTCTAAAAGTTTGAAATGTGTAATGTCATTTTCCCATTTAGTGAACAGCACTAGTATAGAGGGAAAGAGAGAATCTCAAAATTGATTTGCATATCTATGTTGCTAAAATATTCAGTGTATGTTATCCTCCGTAGTATGCAAATGTGGAAGAAATTTATGTCAAGCAATGTTAAGGAATAGATTTGTATAAGGATATGTGCTTGAAGTTTTCTATCCAAGATCTTATAATCATTTGTGGGAGTAGGAGAAAATGAGCAGTAAAGAATTTCAGTCTTGTGTATTTCCACATAGAGCCATGCCTGGTGAAGTGTCACAACCGTATAATAGGAGAAGTTTCGTCATGAACCATTATGCTGCTCTAAATTTCAAAGATATTCCAGGTTACCCAAATCCCATACCCACAGAAATTAGAAAGTATTTGCCCATATTCAGTGGGAAGAAATCAGAATCAGCATGTCAACATGTTAAAAGATTTTCAGATTTGATAGGAGAATTTGAAATTTGCCAAGAAGATGTATGCATGAAGTTGTTTATTCAGTCATTAAAAGAAGATGCAAGAGATTGGTTCTCTTTTTTGCCAGTGAATTCTATTACCTCATGGGAAGAATTGGTTTCAGATTTCATGGATCAATTCAATGAGAAGGTGAGTGATTCTGACTTGCTGAAAGAATTCACCTGTATACAAATTAGGGAAGATGAATTGGTACCAATGTTTAATATCAGATTTTCACAAACTTTGTCCAAAATTTCTAGAAAGTATAAACTCGATGATAAAGTATGTCTGGATGTTTATATGAGTGCATTTGATAAGAAGATGGGTTTCCTATTGAGAAACAAAGAACCCAAAACCTTGTATGAAGCCTTTAACACAGCTAGGGATATGGAAAATAACTTGAAATTTGGGATAGCTAAGAGGTTTGTGTCTGCTATGGTTTCTTGTCAAAGCACCTTCAATGGTGAAATACCATGTGAGTCTCAGCAAATCATTCCGTGTCTAGGTGCATCAAGCTCTGCAGTTCCAAATGGCTTTTATGATGCATGTGTTTCAGATTTAAATGAGAGTCAAGAACCTTTGTTGTTAATGCCGGTTGTCTCTCGCAGTAGTGATGGAATGATCAGTGAGAAGCATTGTGAAAATGTTGATACAGAGACAGATATATACAAGGGATATGTACCATTTGATTTGTATGCCGGTTATGCTGATTATGTGACTGGCAATTACCAAGTGAATCATGCATCTCTCCAGGAAAATATTAATGAAAATGATGATGGTGATGACCATCAATCTTTACATGCTGCTGATGTATTTGATGTTGAAATACCAAATACAGAAGGATTACTAAGTGTTGTTGTTTGTGCAAGCGAAAATGTGCCATATGATGAAAATCAGAATTGTTTAGTGCAAACAATAGTTGATCCTCATTTAGATATTGATAATCTTAATTGTGTTGAGGATGAAGTAAATCTATTTTCAGATTTCACTTCAAATTTCGCTTCTTGTAATCATGTTGATAATCTTTCTTTTTTGAAAGATATGCACAATGTTAATTCAGAAAATTGTAATGGTACACATGATTGCGATGAAGATATAGCACACATGGATGGACAAAAGTTTATGGAATCTCACATGGAACAACAAAGTGCAATGCAAGTCCAGAAGATTGCAGAACTTAAGAAAGCTCTTGAAGTTGTGGATAAGAAAGTTCAAATGTTGGAGAGCCTTCGAGCTGTTGATGAAGACCTTCTGAAATATAGTGAAGAGGATTCTTCAGAAAAGGACTGTGAATTGAATGCGTGTACACTTGATGAACATGCTGATCTAACAGATGGTTTTATGACAGAAAGATTTAGTGAACATGCTAAAAACTTATCTGATGAAGTGAATGGCAGCGATGTTCATGTTCATTCTTTGGCTGATGACGAGTGTTCAATTGGTGAAGAAGATCAGTTGTGGCAAGATAAGTTTGATTATCTTGATTTTCAGAATGATGGTCATAGAATAAAATCTCATGAATATGAAACATGGAACACTGAGGATTGTTCCAGCCAAGTTTCATTTTCTTCTTTGTCTGATGAAGATGATTATGAGGATCGAATGGATGGTGTCTTTAGCAATTTTACTAATGCTTTATTCAATGCTGATATAGATACAGACCAATCACTTCAGTGTCATAATGTTCATAAAGAGATTGTCCATTTTGTTTCTAACCCTTTGTATGAAGAAATAACTGATCAGCCAGATGTTGTAAATGATGAACCAGTCCATAATACTGATGGAATTCCAAACAACAATAGCATATGTTGTGAAAACTTATCTCATGATGAAAGTAAGAGGCATGGATTATGTGATGATCATTTAAAACCACAAATGAAAGTGTTTCAGGGGGATATAAGTATGGATGAAAAGGATTCAGCTGAGGATTTGCTTCAGCCGGAGGTATGCATTCTTTTCCATGAATGGGATGTTGAGAATGCAGAGGTTTTCAGTTTGATAAGCAAGGATAGTATGAGGTGTGATCAGCATAGTGAAGTATCACATCTGGATGGTAATGTTCATGTTCCTTGTTTGCATCAGTTGGTTAGTAGTGTCCCTCATTCTATTGATTTAAATGATAATAAGGTATGTGCTGATAGGAACTACAATGTTGAAAATGAGTGTTTTATTTTTCAAGTTCAGCATGATGATGTCCTTGCAAATGATAGAGTTGAGTGGAACAGTGAAAGGTATGTCAGCTTGTGGGAATGCCTCTATGGTGATTTGTCTCATGATTTTACTTGTGTTGAAATAGTGTGTGATCACAAAGTTCAAAATCAGACCAAAGGTATGCACACTGTTTGTTTCAGTAATGAGACAAAAGAGGTCGATTATAATGATCATGCTCAGTTGTTACTAGAAGGTGCCTTTGTTTTGATCAACATGTCAGGTGATGAGAATCAGATTTTTGACAGAGGTAAATGTGTGTAAGTGGAGCAGCTTGTATTACTTGTTAGCATGTTTGTATATCTTGTATAGTCGCTTTGCTTCAGTTGTGTGGTTTTCAATAAAGTGCCCTGCTGTTTGGGTAGAATAAGGAAGCCCTGTTTTGAGAAGAGAAGAATTGAGAGAAGAATGACCCGTCTTTTGGGTGGTCTGCTTAACCAAAGATATCTGGATTATTGTGTTGATCTTGCAATCAACCATCCCCAGTCAGAGCCACTGTTGGGAGCATTTAAAACTGAGTCAAGTTTATAGGCCCATTTCAAAATTTTGCCCTGCATTTCCAAATGATTAAAATAAGTCAGTTTGAATGGCCTAGTTAGCAAGGAGGTAAAATGGAGTCGGTTGATTTTCAGAGGGTAAGGCTCGGGATTCATGTCCCACATCTTTCATTTGGCTTATTCAGTGATGTGCAACTTTCAGAATTCAATTTGGATAAGTTTACTAGGTACCCATTTCGAGGGGTGAGCTGAAAGTGCATTCTAGGCACAAGTGCAAATTTTATTAAGTTGCCTTCTTTGAGCGATTGCATCTTTTTCCCTATTGATCTTCATGGAGAAATTCAAGATGGATTCAATTGTATGCATAAATGTGAGTCACCCTGCAAAATTTCAGGTCTTTACGAATCCATTTGCTCAGTTTTCAAAACCGAATCCGTTTGCAGTTTGTGTGTTTGCACAAGTGTAAAAATGTTTTGGTGAGCGTCATGTCAGAATGTTTGTTCCGAGCTAATGTTGGTATAAATGGTAAGAATACATTTCAAATTTCAAGCCTTTATCAATCCGTTTGATCGGTTTTCAAAAGGATTCATTTTGCCATCAAATTCAGTTATCCGCACTTTCAGTGTTATATCAGTTAATGTAGCCGTTTTGGTGAGCGCACCGTTTGCATCCTGTCAGTCTGGTGATCGAACTGAGAATTCAAAGATTTAACATGTACTTAAAGGTACCTATGTTCCGAATTTGAGAGCCTACGGAGGTCGTTTGATATTTTTGAGAAAGGCGTCATGTGTTGCCAGAACATTGACTTCATCAGGTCCGCAGTGTCGACAAAGCCAGTTGGGCATTTTCGGAAATTATTATCTCTTCGCTCGGGACTCGTCTTGAGAAACCGTTTGGTAGATATCATCCTTGTATATCAAAGTACATGCCTGTCAGATGGCGAGCTCCAGAAAGGTGTTTTGACAGGTTTGAAAATTACGTCATCGCGATTAAATGCGAAAATTGTGGCGTAATTGCCTGAAGGATGTAAAATGCAATTTTATGATCCGAAAATGGTGCCGATCGATTCCAAAGGTATGTTTGAGGTTCCTAAGATATTCCAGAGGCCAGTAGCTTGAAAACGAAAATTTTTTTTAGTCGGACCCACTTTGGGGCCCGACCTGGCTCATGCCTGTGCTTTAATTTTAATGTTGAAATGTTCTTTTTCCCTGGCAATATATGTGTATCCATATTGGCTCGAATGCAATTCACCAGTCGGACAGTGAGAGAGAAGAGAAACTCCAATACCAAATGCGAATTGGTATGTGGAAAATTGAAAGGTTTTCAAATTAAATAAAGCTGGCATGTTTTGATGCAAATGCACTTGGCAGCCATGGTGTTGAGAAGACCATTTAAAAGTTTTAAACCAAATGCATTGGCATGTGGAAATTTATTAAACCTTTCAACCAAATTTAATTTGGGAGGTTGAAAGCCAAATTCCACAACCTTCCCAGCATTCTCCTTGTTGTGTGTGATGTTTGGGAGTGCATTTTAAAACTCCAGCCAATACAAACAACAATTTAATCCTTTGTGTGGAGTTTTGGGGGGCAGCTTTTAACCAAATGGAATTGCCTCTACCAGCAGCCTCCCTTTACGTGGAGTGAAGTTTAAAATGTAGAAGCTTTCAATTAAATGCAAACACTTAATGGCAGCCCCTGCGTGGATGGGTGTGGTTGAGTTTTCAATGGAACTCCAACGAATGCACATTGGCAAGGCTAATATCTTCTCCTCCTTGCCATGAGCTTTTGGCAGGTGTGTGAGTTTTTGTGAGGTGGGTGACTGTAGAAGGAGGTTTAATGGCATTCAAAACCTTCAATTTAATGCAATTAGCAGCAAATAGAAGCTTCAGCCAATGCAATGTTTGGAGTGTGTTTGGAGTGTGTTTGGAGTGTGGAATGTGGTGTAGCTTTGCAATCTTCCCCTCTTCTCACGTGCTGGCAGTGAGCAGCATGTATAAACCTCCAAGCCAAGTGTGAGCAGCAGTTTGGCAACCCCCTTTCATGTGGTATGTGTAAAGCCACATAAAACATAAAGGATTTAAATACAAACAAAATGACATTGGCAGGTGTAAAGCTTGTTTCCACGACCCTGCCAGCATCGTTCCCAGCCATGGTATTCTTAAAAGGCCATTTGGAATACTCAATGAATGCAAAAGTCTCAAAAAAAACCTCCAAAAACGCAGCTCCAGGCCTAATCGCATTATCCCACATTGACTGGGAAAGGGACGTTTTTGGTATTTATATACAAAAACGCACAGTAATATAATGTCTAAGCCATAAAGGCTTTTGACACAAGGTGCCCATGGGCGCCCAAGGCGGGCCCATGTGCGAGCATGCTTCTCGAGGTGAAGGAAGAATTGATTGGACGAAGACAAAGTGGACCCCACGCAGGCACGCTTCCCGAGGCAAAGAAGCAAAATTTTGCAGACGAAGGCCGAGTTAAAGAGCGAGCAAGTTCGAGAAAGATCGACGGCTCGCGCTATTTCGCAAAGGGAAGATGCACGCGAGTTAAACCAGCGAAATAGCGAGGATGAACGTGAGCCGTCCACATGGCACGTAGGTGGTGGGTACAGCCAACAGTCCAGCACGCGGGTCCCGATGAGGTGGCGATGATGTGGCATACAAGCAAGCGGCCAAGTGGCAGTGACGAAGCAGATGACGTGGCGATGATGAGGTGTCATCCCAGGTGGCATCCGGTCAACCCCATCAGCCAATCAGAGGCTGCCACGTGGCAAGGCGTCAGAGCACAAATGGAGGCAAAAATCAAATTTTAAATGAATAAATGATATAGTTTAGACTATATTGAAATTCGAAATATTTAAATGATGGATCCATGATGAGAATTAATTCGCCCAGGGTCCAATTTTTGGCCAAAGTATAAAGTATTATATATCGCCGAAAAGCTCTCGGAGCGAGGAATCTGATTATGAAGTTAATTTGGACAAATGTGAAGTATTTTAGAAGCAGTTTTCACGGGAACGAAATTCAGTTAGAGAAGGGACACTTGGCAATTCAGTTACAGATTTGATTTGGTTCCCTCTCTCTTTTTATTCCCCATTCTTCTCAGTTGTAAGGGTTCCAGAATTCTGTGAGAAGGGCTCCAGTTTTCATGGCTTCCAATTTTGAGCATTCTTGAAGATTGTACAGGGCAGGGCTTTTCCTTCAGTAATGGAGTTCAATTCTTGCTATAGGTGTTTTTAGTTGCAGGGTCTTGTGTATGTAAGGCATACATAAATTCACACAGGATTGTCTCTAGATTTGTATTTCCATTTTATCAAATCAGATCCTCAAGGAGGATGAAATTTGTTATCTCAAGGAGATAGTTATGATTGTTTGCAGGGATTCTTCAAGGAAGGATTTAAATTCTACAATAAATCATAAAAAATGGAATATAGTTTCAAGATCTGATGATTTTGTGAATGATCTTAGTAATGCATTTATGCAAGGCATTAATGCATGAATATTTAATAATGAAGATGGATTTGCAATCGAAGCTTTCATTTATAGTTTGATGTATGACTCTGTTTCCCTTGGATAAGGCACTGATCTTGCAATTAAAGGGGTTCTCAAACCAATATAAAATCCAATCAGAATACCTTTAGTTTGTGTTATGTTTTGAAATGTTTCATCTATCTCATGCTCAAGCATAGTTGAGTTTCATGTGTAGATCTAGCCCATCTGCAATAAACTACTTGTTTTGGAGCCCTAGTGAGATCTATCTGTTTATGTTGATGCTGTCATAGATGTGTAATAGGTTTAATTCTAAGCATCAAAGGTATACCCGCCTAGGTTTTGCAGAGCCTGAAGAGTAGAAGGATTCATATCCTTGTCATGTTGTCCAAGCCCTGAAGTTCTTCATAGATTGAATTGGCTACTTCATAGATCAATTGCAGGTGTTCTTGGGTTATCACTTTTGGTGAACAACAAAAATGGCGACTCTGCTGGGGAACAAATGAATTGTTAAGAGCCTCTGGTTAAGAAAGAATTAATTCATATAAGGTTGAGATTACCCATCCGAGTCACCACAACAAAAATGGCGACTCTGCTGGGGAAGCTGAATAGAAATTGCCTAATTTCATATCCAGCCAGTCTGTCCATTGTGTATGCACAGAGTGTAAAGTGGTTTTATGGTGAAGAAAATGCTCCTTGTTCTGGACCTGCAGAGTGATATGTGTATCATGTCATAGTTTATGAAGGAGTAACAGTGAATGCATGGTTGAAAGTTGTAAGAAGTTCTCTCAGCCATGTGTGAAATTTTTTCCCAATTCCTTATTTGGGTGGCGACTCTGTGGTTCATACCAGTGTTAAATAGCCTGGAAGAGTGTTGATTGCAGCGAGATCGAAGGAGTAACAAAGAATTGAATAAGTGTTGAGTGGCGTTCTGCTGTTCAAACTATCCTCTATACAAAAATGGCGACTCTGTGATAAAAGACAGTGCTGAAAGTGGAAGTAAATCTCCAGATCTATAAGAGTTTACAGCTGCAAATCTTCAGGTATTTTTTCAGAGGTTTCAAATGCAAGAGATCTCTTCTAAAAGTTTGAAATGTGTAATGTCATTTTCCCATTTAGTGAACAGCACTAGTATAGAGGGAAAGAGAGAATCTCAAAATTGATTTGCATATCTATGTTGCTAAAATATTCAGTGTATGTTATCCTCCGTAGTATGCAAATGTGGAAGAAATTTATGTCAAGCAATGTTAAGGAATAGATTTGTATAAGGATATGTGCTTGAAGTTTTCTATCCAAGATCTTATAATCATTTGTGGGAGTAGGAGAAAATGAGCAGTAAAGAATTTCAGTCTTGTGTATTTCCACATAGAGCCATGCCTGGTGAAGTGTCACAACCGTATAATAGGAGAAGTTTCGTCATGAACCATTATGCTGCTCTAAATTTCAAAGATATTCCAGGTTACCCAAATCCCATACCCACAGAAATTAGAAAGTATTTGCCCATATTCAGTGGGAAGAAATCAGAATCAGCATGTCAACATGTTAAAAGATTTTCAGATTTGATAGGAGAATTTGAAATTTGCCAAGAAGATGTATGCATGAAGTTGTTTATTCAGTCATTAAAAGAAGATGCAAGAGATTGGTTCTCTTTTTTGCCAGTGAATTCTATTACCTCATGGGAAGAATTGGTTTCAGATTTCATGGATCAATTCAATGAGAAGGTGAGTGATTCTGACTTGCTGAAAGAATTCACCTGTATACAAATTAGGGAAGATGAATTGGTACCAATGTTTAATATCAGATTTTCACAAACTTTGTCCAAAATTTCTAGAAAGTATAAACTCGATGATAAAGTATGTCTGGATGTTTATATGAGTGCATTTGATAAGAAGATGGGTTTCCTATTGAGAAACAAAGAACCCAAAACCTTGTATGAAGCCTTTAACACAGCTAGGGATATGGAAAATAACTTGAAATTTGGGATAGCTAAGAGGTTTGTGTCTGCTATGGTTTCTTGTCAAAGCACCTTCAATGGTGAAATACCATGTGAGTCTCAGCAAATCATTCCGTGTCTAGGTGCATCAAGCTCTGCAGTTCCAAATGGCTTTTATGATGCATGTGTTTCAGATTTAAATGAGAGTCAAGAACCTTTGTTGTTAATGCCGGTTGTCTCTCGCAGTAGTGATGGAATGATCAGTGAGAAGCATTGTGAAAATGTTGATACAGAGACAGATATATACAAGGGATATGTACCATTTGATTTGTATGCCGGTTATGCTGATTATGTGACTGGCAATTACCAAGTGAATCATGCATCTCTCCAGGAAAATATTAATGAAAATGATGATGGTGATGACCATCAATCTTTACATGCTGCTGATGTATTTGATGTTGAAATACCAAATACAGAAGGATTACTAAGTGTTGTTGTTTGTGCAAGCGAAAATGTGCCATATGATGAAAATCAGAATTGTTTAGTGCAAACAATAGTTGATCCTCATTTAGATATTGATAATCTTAATTGTGTTGAGGATGAAGTAAATCTATTTTCAGATTTCACTTCAAATTTCGCTTCTTGTAATCATGTTGATAATCTTTCTTTTTTGAAAGATATGCACAATGTTAATTCAGAAAATTGTAATGGTACACATGATTGCGATGAAGATATAGCACACATGGATGGAGAAAAGTTTATGGAATCTCACATGGAACAACAAAGTGCAATGCAAGTCCAGAAGATTGCAGAACTTAAGAAAGCTCTTGAAGTTGTGGATAAGAAAGTTCAAATGTTGGAGAGCCTTCGAGCTGTTGATGAAGACCTTCTGAAATATAGTGAAGAGGATTCTTCAGAAAAGGACTGTGAATTGAATGCGTGTACACTTGATGAACATGCTGATCTAACAGATGGTTTTATGACAGAAAGATTTAGTGAACATGCTAAAAACTTATCTGATGAAGTGAATGGCAGCGATGTTCATGTTCATTCTTTGGCTGATGACGAGTGTTCAATTGGTGAAGAAGATCAGTTGTGGCAAGATAAGTTTGATTATCTTGATTTTCAGAATGATGGTCATAGAATAAAATCTCATGAATATGAAACATGGAACACTGAGGATTGTTCCAGCCAAGTTTCATTTTCTTCTTTGTCTGATGAAGATGATTATGAGGATCGAATGGATGGTGTCTTTAGCAATTTTACTAATGCTTTATTCAATGCTGATATAGATACAGACCAATCACTTCAGTGTCATAATGTTCATAAAGAGATTGTCCATTTTGTTTCTAACCCTTTGTATGAAGAAATAACTGATCAGCCAGATGTTGTAAATGATGAACCAGTCCATAATACTGATGGAATTCCAAACAACAATAGCATATGTTGTGAAAACTTATCTCATGATGAAAGTAAGAGGCATGGATTATGTGATGATCATTTAAAACCACAAATGAAAGTGTTTCAGGGGGATATAAGTATGGATGAAAAGGATTCAGCTGAGGATTTGCTTCAGCCGGAGGTATGCATTCTTTTCCATGAATGGGATGTTGAGAATGCAGAGGTTTTCAGTTTGATAAGCAAGGATAGTATGAGGTGTGATCAGCATAGTGAAGTATCACATCTGGATGGTAATGTTCATGTTCCTTGTTTGCATCAGTTGGTTAGTAGTGTCCCTCATTCTATTGATTTAAATGATAATAAGGTATGTGCTGATAGGAACTACAATGTTGAAAATGAGTGTTTTATTTTTCAAGTTCAGCATGATGATGTCCTTGCAAATGATAGAGTTGAGTGGAACAGTGAAAGGTATGTCAGCTTGTGGGAATGCCTCTATGGTGATTTGTCTCATGATTTTACTTGTGTTGAAATAGTGTGTGATCACAAAGTTCAAAATCAGACCAAAGGTATGCACACTGTTTGTTTCAGTAATGAGACAAAAGAGGTCGATTATAATGATCATGCTCAGTTGTTACTAGAAGGTGCCTTTGTTTTGATCAACATGTCAGATGATGAGAATCAGATTTTTGACAGAGGTAAATGTGTGTAAGTGGAGCAGCTTGTATTACTTGTTAGCATGTTTGTATATCTTGTATAGTCGCTTTGCTTCAGTTGTGTGGTTTTCAATAAAGTGCCCTGCTGTTTGGGTAGAATAAGGAAGCCCTGTTTTGAGAAGAGAAGAATTGAGAGAAGAATGACCCGTCTTTTGGGTGGTCTGCTTAACCAAAGATATCTGGATTATTGTGTTGATCTTGCAATCAACCATCCCCAGTCAGAGCCACTGTTGGGAGCATTTAAAACTGAGTCAAGTTTATAGGCCCATTTCAAAATTTTGCCCTGCATTTCCAAATGATTAAAATAAGTCAGTTTGAATGGCCTAGTTAGCAAGGAGGTAAAATGGAGTCGGTTGATTTTCAGAGGGTAAGGCTCGGGATTCATGTCCCACATCTTTCATTTGGCTTATTCAGTGATGTGCAACTTTCAGAATTCAATTTGGATAAGTTTACTAGGTACCCATTTCGAGGGGTGAGCTGAAAGTGCATTCTAGGCACAAGTGCAAATTTTATTAAGTTGCCTTCTTTGAGCGATTGCATCTTTTTCCCTATTGATCTTCATGGAGAAATTCAAGATGGATTCAATTGTATGCATAAATGTGAGTCACCCTGCAAAATTTCAGGTCTTTACGAATCCATTTGCTCAGTTTTCAAAACCGAATCCGTTTGCAGTTTGTGTGTTTGCACAAGTGTAAAAATGTTTTGGTGAGCGTCATGTCAGAATGTTTGTTCCGAGCTAATGTTGGTATAAATGGTGAGAATACATTTCAAATTTCAAGCCTTTATCAATCCGTTTGATCGGTTTTCAAAAGGATTCATTTTGCCATCAAATTCAGTTATCCGCACTTTCAGTGTTATATCAGTTAATGTAGCCGTTTTGGTGAGCGCACCGTTTGCATCCTGTCAGTCTGGTGATCGAACTGAGAATTCAAAGATTTAACATGTACTTAAAGGTACCTATGTTCCGAATTTGAGAGCCTACGGAGGTCGTTTGATATTTTTGAGAAAGGCGTCATGTGTTGCCAGAACATTGACTTCATCAGGTCCGCAGTGTCGACAAAGCCAGTTGGGCATTTTCGGAAATTATTATCTCTTCGCTCGGGACTCGTCTTGAGAAACTGTTTGGTAGATATCATCCTTGTATATCAAAGTACATGCCTGTCAGATGGCGAGCTCCAGAAAGGTGTTTTGACAGGTTTGAAAATTACGTCATCGCGATTAAATGCGAAAATTGTGGCGTAATTGCCTGAAGGATGTAAAATGCAATTTTATGATCCGAAAATGGTGCCGATCGATTCCAGAGGTATGTTTGAGGTTCCTAAGATATTCCAGAGGCCAGTAGCTTGAAAACGAAAATTTTTTTTAGTCGGACCCACTTTGGGGCCCGACCTGGCTCATGCCTGTGCTTTAATTTTAATGTTGAAATGTTCTTTTTCCCTGGCAATATATGTGTATCCATATTGGCTCGAATGCAATTCACCAGTCGGACAGTGAGAGAGAAGAGAAACTCCAATACCAAATGCGAATTGGTATGTGGAAAATTGAAAGGTTTTCAAATTAAATAAAGCTGGCATGTTTTGATGCAAATGCACTTGGCAGCCATGGTGTTGAGAAGACCATTTAAAAGTTTTAAACCAAATGCATTGGCATGTGGAAATTTATTAAACCTTTCAACCAAATTTAATTTGGGAGGTTGAAAGCCAAATTCCACAACCTTCCCAGCATTCTCCTTGTTGTGTGTGATGTTTGGGAGTGCATTTTAAAACTCTAGCCAATACAAACAACAATTTAATCCTTTGTGTGGAGTTTTGGGGGGCAGCTTTTAACCAAATGGAATTGCCTCTACCAGCAGCCTCCCTTTACGTGGAGTGAAGTTTAAAATGTAGAAGCTTTCAATTAAATGCAAACACTTAATGGCAGCCCCTGCGTGGATGGGTGTGGTTGAGTTTTCAATGGAACTCCAACGAATGCACATTGGCAAGGCTAATATCTTCTCCTCCTTGCCATGAGCTTTTGGCAGGTGTGTGAGTTTTTGTGAGGTGGGTGACTGTAGAAGGAGGTTTAATGGCATTCAAAACCTTCAATTTAATGCAATTAGCAGCAAATAGAAGCTTCAGCCAATGCAATGTTTGGAGTGTGTTTGGAGTGTGTTTGGAGTGTGGAATGTGGTGTAGCTTTGCAATCTTCCCCTCTTCTCACGTGCTGGCAGTGAGCAGCATGTATAAACCTCCAAGCCAAGTGTGAGCAGCAGTTTGGCAACCCCCTTTCATGTGGTATGTGTAAAGCCACATAAAACATAAAGGATTTAAATACAAACAAAATGACATTGGCAGGTGTAAAGCTTGTTTCCACGACCCTGCCAGCATCGTTCCCAGCCATGGTATTCTTAAAAGGCCATTTGGAATACTCAATGAATGCAAAAGTCTCAAAAAAAACCTCCAAAAACGCAGCTCCAGGCCTAATCGCATTATCCCACATTGACTGGGAAAGGGACGTTTTTGGTATTTATATACAAAAACGCACAGTAATATAATGTCTAAGCCATAAAGGCTTTTGACACAAGGTGCCCATGGGCGCCCAAGGCGGGCCCACGTGCGAGCATGCTTCTCGAGGTGAAGGAAGAATTGATTGGACGAAGACAAAGTGGACCCCACGCAGGCACGCTTCCCGAGGCAAAGAAGCAAAATTTTGCAGACGAAGGCCGAGTTAAAGAGCGAGCAAGTTCGAGAAAGATCGACGGCTCGCGCTATTTCGCAAAGGGAAGATGCACGCGAGTTAAACCAGCGAAATAGCGAGGATGAACGTGAGCCGTCCACATGGCACGTAGGTGGTGGGTACAGCCAACAGTCCAGCACGCGGGTCCCGATGAGGTGGCGATGATGTGGCATACAAGCAAGCGGCCAAGTGGCAGTGACGAAGCAGATGACGTGGCGATGATGAGGTGTCATCCCAGGTGGCATCCGGTCAACCCCATCAGCCAATCAGAGGCTGCCACGTGGCAAGGCGTCAGAGCACAAATGGAGGCAAAAATCAAATTTTAAATGAATAAATGATATAGTTTAGACTATATTGAAATTCGAAATATTTAAATGATGGATCCATGATGAGAATTAATTCGCCCAGGGTCCAATTTTTGGCCAAAGTATAAAGTATTATATATCGCCGAAAAGCTCTCGGAGCGAGGAATCTGATTATGAAGTTAATTTGGACAAATGTGAAGTATTTTAGAAGCAGTTTTCACGGGAACGAAATTCAGTTAGAGAAGGGACACTTGGCAATTCAGTTACAGATTTGATTTGGTTCCCTCTCTCTTTTTATTCCCCATTCTTCTCAGTTGTAAGGGTTCCAGAATTCTGTGAGAAGGGCTCCAGTTTTCATGGCTTCCAATTTTGAGCATTCTTGAAGATTGTACAGGGCAGGGCTTTTCCTTCAGTAATGGAGTTCAATTCTTGCTATAGGTGTTTTTAGTTGCAGGGTCTTGTGTATGTAAGGCATACATAAATTCACACAGGATTGTCTCTAGATTTGTATTTCCATTTTATCAAATCAGATCCTCAAGGAGGATGAAATTTGTTATCTCAAGGAGATAGTTATGATTGTTTGCAGGGATTCTTCAAGGAAGGATTTAAATTCTACAATAAATCATAAAAAATGGAATATAGTTTCAAGATCTGATGATTTTGTGAATGATCTTAGTAATGCATTTATGCAAGGCATTAATGCATGAATATTTAATAATGAAGATGGATTTGCAATCGAAGCTTTCATTTATAGTTTGATGTATGACTCTGTTTCCCTTGGATAAGGCACTGATCTTGCAATTAAAGGGGTTCTCAAACCAATATAAAATCCAATCAGAATACCTTTAGTTTGTGTTATGTTTTGAAATGTTTCATCTATCTCATGCTCAAGCATAGTTGAGTTTCATGTGTAGATCTAGCCCATCTGCAATAAACTACTTGTTTTGGAGCCCTAGTGAGATCTATCTGTTTATGTTGATGCTGTCATAGATGTGTAATAGGTTTAATTCTAAGCATCAAAGGTATACCCGCCTAGGTTTTGCAGAGCCTGAAGAGTAGAAGGATTCATATCCTTGTCATGTTGTCCAAGCCCTGAAGTTCTTCATAGATTGAATTGGCTACTTCATAGATCAATTGCAGGTGTTCTTGGGTTATCACTTTTGGTGAACAACAAAAATGGCGACTCTGCTGGGGAACAAATGAATTGTTAAGAGCCTCTGGTTAAGAAAGAATTAATTCATATAAGGTTGAGATTACCCATCCGAGTCACCACAACAAAAATGGCGACTCTGCTGGGGAAGCTGAATAGAAATTGCCTAATTTCATATCCAGCCAGTCTGTCCATTGTGTATGCACAGAGTGTAAAGTGGTTTTATGGTGAAGAAAATGCTCCTTGTTCTGGACCTGCAGAGTGATATGTGTATCATGTCATAGTTTATGAAGGAGTAACAGTGAATGCATGGTTGAAAGTTGTAAGAAGTTCTCTTAGCCATGTGTGAAATTTTTTCCCAATTCCTTATTTGGGTGGCGACTCTGTGGTTCATACCAGTGTTAAATAGCCTGGAAGAGTGTTGATTGCAGCGAGATCGAAGGAGTAACAAAGAATTGAATAAGTGTTGAGTGGCGTTCTGTTGTTCAAACTATCCTCTATACAAAAATGGCGACTCTGTGATAAAAGACAGTGCTGAAAGTGGAAGTAAATCTCCAGATCTATAAGAGTTTACAGCTGCAAATCTTCAGGTATTTTTTCAGAGGTTTCAAATGCAAGAGATCTCTTCTAAAAGTTTGAAATGTGTAATGTCATTTTCCCATTTAGTGAACAGCACTAGTATAGAGGGAAAGAGAGAATCTCAAAATTGATTTGCATATCTATGTTGCTAAAATATTCAGTGTATGTTATCCTCCGTAGTATGCAAATGTGGAAGAAATTTATGTCAAGCAATGTTAAGGAATAGATTTGTATAAGGATATGTGCTTGAAGTTTTCTATCCAAGATCTTATAATCATTTGTGGGAGTAGGAGAAAATGAGCAGTAAAGAATTTCAGTCTTGTGTATTTCCACATAGAGCCATGCCTGGTGAAGTGTCACAACCGTATAATAGGAGAAGTTTCGTCATGAACCATTATGCTGCTCTAAATTTCAAAGATATTCCAGGTTACCCAAATCCCATACCCACAGAAATTAGAAAGTATTTGCCCATATTCAGTGGGAAGAAATCAGAATCAGCATGTCAACATGTTAAAAGATTTTCAGATTTGATAGGAGAATTTGAAATTTGCCAAGAAGATGTATGCATGAAGTTGTTTATTCAGTCATTAAAAGAAGATGCAAGAGATTGGTTCTCTTTTTTGCCAGTGAATTCTATTACCTCATGGGAAGAATTGGTTTCAGATTTCATGGATCAATTCAATGAGAAGGTGAGTGATTCTGACTTGCTGAAAGAATTCACCTGTATACAAATTAGGGAAGATGAATTGGTACCAATGTTTAATATCAGATTTTCACAAACTTTGTCCAAAATTTCTAGAAAGTATAAACTCGATGATAAAGTATGTCTGGATGTTTATATGAGTGCATTTGATAAGAAGATGGGTTTCCTATTGAGAAACAAAGAACCCAAAACCTTGTATGAAGCCTTTAACACAGCTAGGGATATGGAAAATAACTTGAAATTTGGGATAGCTAAGAGGTTTGTGTCTGCTATGGTTTCTTGTCAAAGCACCTTCAATGGTGAAATACCATGTGAGTCTCAGCAAATCATTCCGTGTCTAGGTGCATCAAGCTCTGCAGTTCCAAATGGCTTTTATGATGCATGTGTTTCAGATTTAAATGAGAGTCAAGAACCTTTGTTGTTAATGCCGGTTGTCTCTCGCAGTAGTGATGGAATGATCAGTGAGAAGCATTGTGAAAATGTTGATACAGAGACAGATATATACAAGGGATATGTACCATTTGATTTGTATGCCGGTTATGCTGATTATGTGACTGGCAATTACCAAGTGAATCATGCATCTCTCCAGGAAAATATTAATGAAAATGATGATGGTGATGACCATCAATCTTTACATGCTGCTGATGTATTTGATGTTGAAATACCAAATACAGAAGGATTACTAAGTGTTGTTGTTTGTGCAAGCGAAAATGTGCCATATGATGAAAATCAGAATTGTTTAGTGCAAACAATAGTTGATCCTCATTTAGATATTGATAATCTTAATTGTGTTGAGGATGAAGTAAATCTATTTTCAGATTTCACTTCAAATTTCGCTTCTTGTAATCATGTTGATAATCTTTCTTTTTTGAAAGATATGCACAATGTTAATTCAGAAAATTGTAATGGTACACATGATTGCGATGAAGATATAGCACACATGGATGGACAAAAGTTTATGGAATCTCACATGGAACAACAAAGTGCAATGCAAGTCCAGAAGATTGCAGAACTTAAGAAAGCTCTTGAAGTTGTGGATAAGAAAGTTCAAATGTTGGAGAGCCTTCGAGCTGTTGATGAAGACCTTCTGAAATATAGTGAAGAGGATTCTTCAGAAAAGGACTGTGAATTGAATGCGTGTACACTTGATGAACATGCTGATCTAACAGATGGTTTTATGATAGAAAGATTTAGTGAACATGCTAAAAACTTATCTGATGAAGTGAATGGCAGCGATGTTCATGTTCATTCTTTGGCTGATGACGAGTGTTCAATTGGTGAAGAAGATCAGTTGTGGCAAGATAAGTTTGATTATCTTGATTTTCAGAATGATGGTCATAGAATAAAATCTCATGAATATGAAACATGGAACACTGAGGATTGTTCCAGCCAAGTTTCATTTTCTTCTTTGTCTGATGAAGATGATTATGAGGATCGAATGGATGGTGTCTTTAGCAATTTTACTAATGCTTTATTCAATGCTGATATAGATACAGACCAATCACTTCAGTGTCATAATGTTCATAAAGAGATTGTCCATTTTGTTTCTAACCCTTTGTATGAAGAAATAACTGATCAGCCAGATGTTGTAAATGATGAACCAGTCCATAATACTGATGGAATTCCAAACAACAATAGCATATGTTGTGAAAACTTATCTCATGATGAAAGTAAGAGGCATGGATTATGTGATGATCATTTAAAACCACAAATGAAAGTGTTTCAGGGGGATATAAGTATGGATGAAAAGGATTCAGCTGAGGATTTGCTTCAGCCGGAGGTATGCATTCTTTTCCATGAATGGGATGTTGAGAATGCAGAGGTTTTCAGTTTGATAAGCAAGGATAGTATGAGGTGTGATCAGCATAGTGAAGTATCACATCTGGATGGTAATGTTCATGTTCCTTGTTTGCATCAGTTGGTTAGTAGTGTCCCTCATTCTATTGATTTAAATGATAATAAGGTATGTGCTGATAGGAACTACAATGTTGAAAATGAGTGTTTTATTTTTCAAGTTCAGCATGATGATGTCCTTGCAAATGATAGAGTTGAGTGGAACAGTGAAAGGTATGTCAGCTTGTGGGAATGCCTCTATGGTGATTTGTCTCATGATTTTACTTGTGTTGAAATAGTGTGTGATCACAAAGTTCAAAATCAGACCAAAGGTATGCACACTGTTTGTTTCAGTAATGAGACAAAAGAGGTCGATTATAATGATCATGCTCAGTTGTTACTAGAAGGTGCCTTTGTTTTGATCAACATGTCAGGTGATGAGAATCAGATTTTTGACAGAGGTAAATGTGTGTAAGTGGAGCAGCTTGTATTACTTGTTAGCATGTTTGTATATCTTGTATAGTTGCTTTGCTTCAGTTGTGTGGTTTTCAATAAAGTGCCCTGCTGTTTGGGTAGAATAAGGAAGCCCTGTTTTGAGAAGAGAAGAATTGAGAGAAGAATGACCCGTCTTTTGGGTGGTCTGCTTAACCAAAGATATCTGGATTATTGTGTTGATCTTGCAATCAACCATCCCCAGTCAGAGCCACTGTTGGGAGCATTTAAAACTGAGTCAAGTTTATAGGCCCATTTCAAAATTTTGCCCTGCATTTCCAAATGATTAAAATAAGTCAGTTTGAATGGCCTAGTTAGCAAGGAGGTAAAATGGAGTCGGTTGATTTTCAGAGGGTAAGGCTCGGGATTCATGTCCCACATCTTTCATTTGGCTTATTCAGTGATGTGCAACTTTCAGAATTCAATTTGGATAAGTTTACTAGGTACCCATTTCGAGGGGTGAGCTGAAAGTGCATTCTAGGCACAAGTGCAAATTTTATTAAGTTGCCTTCTTTGAGCGATTGCATCTTTTTCCCTATTGATCTTCATGGAGAAATTCAAGATGGATTCAATTGTATGCATAAATGTGAGTCACCCTGCAAAATTTCAGGTCTTTACGAATCCATTTGCTCAGTTTTCAAAACCGAATCCGTTTGCAGTTTGTGTGTTTGCACAAGTGTAAAAATGTTTTGGTGAGCGTCATGTCAGAATGTTTGTTCCGAGCTAATGTTGGTATAAATGGTGAGAATACATTTCAAATTTCAAGCCTTTATCAATCCGTTTGATCGGTTTTCAAAAGGATTCATTTTGCCATCAAATTCAGTTATCCGCACTTTCAGTGTTATATCAGTTAATGTAGCCGTTTTGGTGAGCGCACCGTTTGCATCCTGTCAGTCTGGTGATCGAACTGAGAATTCAAAGATTTAACATGTACTTAAAGGTACCTATGTTCCGAATTTGAGAGCCTACGGAGGTCGTTTGATATTTTTGAGAAAGGCGTCATGTGTTGCCAGAACATTGACTTCATCAGGTCCGCAGTGTCGACAAAGCCAGTTGGGCATTTTCGGAAATTATTATCTCTTCGCTCGGGACTCGTCTTGAGAAACCGTTTGGTAGATATCATCCTTGTATATCAAAGTACATGCCTGTCAGATGGCGAGCTCCAGAAAGGTGTTTTGACAGGTTTGAAAATTACGTCATCGCGATTAAATGCGAAAATTGTGGCGTAATTGCCTGAAGGATGTAAAATGCAATTTTATGATCCGAAAATGGTGCCGATCGATTCCAGAGGTATGTTTGAGGTTCCTAAGATATTCCAGAGGCCAGTAGCTTGAAAACGAAAATTTTTTTTAGTCGGACCCACTTTGGGGCCCGACCTGGCTCATGCCTGTGCTTTAATTTTAATGTTGAAATGTTCTTTTTCCCTGGCAATATATGTGTATCCATATTGGCTCGAATGCAATTCACCAGTCGGACAGTGAGAGAGAAGAGAAACTCCAATACCAAATGCGAATTGGTATGTGGAAAATTGAAAGGTTTTCAAATTAAATAAAGCTGGCATGTTTTGATGCAAATGCACTTGGCAGCCATGGTGTTGAGAAGACCATTTAAAAGTTTTAAACCAAATGCATTGGCATGTGGAAATTTATTAAACCTTTCAACCAAATTTAATTTGGGAGGTTGAAAGCCAAATTCCACAACCTTCCCAGCATTCTCCTTGTTGTGTGTGATGTTTGGGAGTGCATTTTAAAACTCCAGCCAATACAAACAACAATTTAATCCTTTGTGTGGAGTTTTGGGGGGCAGCTTTTAACCAAATGGAATTGCCTCTACCAGCAGCCTCCCTTTACGTGGAGTGAAGTTTAAAATGTAGAAGCTTTCAATTAAATGCAAACACTTAATGGCAGCCCCTGCGTGGATGGGTGTGGTTGAGTTTTCAATGGAACTCCAACGAATGCACATTGGCAAGGCTAATATCTTCTCCTCCTTGCCATGAGCTTTTGGCAGGTGTGTGAGTTTTTGTGAGGTGGGTGACTGTAGAAGGAGGTTTAATGGCATTCAAAACCTTCAATTTAATGCAATTAGCAGCAAATAGAAGCTTCAGCCAATGCAATGTTTGGAGTGTGTTTGGAGTGTGTTTGGAGTGTGGAATGTGGTGTAGCTTTGCAATCTTCCCCTCTTCTCACGTGCTGGCAGTGAGCAGCATGTATAAACCTCCAAGCCAAGTGTGAGCAGCAGTTTGGCAACCCCCTTTCATGTGGTATGTGTAAAGCCACATAAAACATAAAGGATTTAAATACAAACAAAATGACATTGGCAGGTGTAAAGCTTGTTTCCACGACCCTGCCAGCATCGTTCCCAGCCATGGTATTCTTAAAAGGCCATTTGGAATACTCAATGAATGCAAAAGTCTCAAAAAAAACCTCCAAAAACGCAGCTCCAGGCCTAATCGCATTATCCCACATTGACTGGGAAAGGGACGTTTTTGGTATTTATATACAAAAACGCACAGTAATATAATGTCTAAGCCATAAAGGCTTTTGACACAAGGTGCCCATGGGCGCCCAAGGCGGGCCCACGTGCGAGCATGCTTCTCGAGGTGAAGGAAGAATTGATTGGATGAAGACAAAGTGGACCCCACGCAGACACGCTTCCCGAGGCAAAGAAGCAAAATTTTGCAGACGAAGGCCGAGTTAAAGAGCGAGCAAGTTCGAGAAAGATCGACGGCTCGCGCTATTTCGCAAAGGGAAGATGCACGCGAGTTAAACCAGCGAAATAGCGAGGATGAACGTGAGCCGTCCACATGGCACGTAGGTGGTGGGTACAGCCAACAGTCCAGCACGCGGGTCCCGATGAGGTGGCGATGATGTGGCATACAAGCAAGCGGCCAAGTGGCAGTGACGAAGCAGATGATGTGGCGATGATGAGGTGTCATCCCAGGTGGCATCCGGTCAACCCCATCAGCCAATCAGAGGCTGCCACGTGGCAAGGCGTCAGAGCACAAATGGAGGCAAAAATCAAATTTTAAATGAATAAATGATATAGTTTAGACTATATTGAAATTCGAAATATTTAAATGATGGATCCATGATGAGAATTAATTCGCCCAGGGTCCAATTTTTGGCCAAAGTATAAAGTATTATATATCGCCGAAAAGCTCTCGGAGCGAGGAATCTGATTATGAAGTTAATTTGGACAAATGTGAAGTATTTTAGAAGCAGTTTTCACGGGAACGAAATTCAGTTAGAGAAGGGACACTTGGCAATTCAGTTACAGATTTGATTTGGTTCCCTCTCTCTTTTTATTCCCCATTCTTCTCAGTTGTAAGGGTTCCAGAATTCTGTGAGAAGGGCTCCAGTTTTCATGGCTTCCAATTTTGAGCATTCTTGAAGATTGTACAGGGCAGGGCTTTTCCTTCAGTAATGGAGTTCAATTCTTGCTATAGGTGTTTTTAGTTGCAGGGTCTTGTGTATGTAAGGCATACATAAATTCACACAGGATTGTCTCTAGATTTGTATTTCCATTTTATCAAATCAGATCCTCAAGGAGGATGAAATTTGTTATCTCAAGGAGATAGTTATGATTGTTTGCAGGGATTCTTCAAGGAAGGATTTAAATTCTACAATAAATCATAAAAAATGGAATATAGTTTCAAGATCTGATGATTTTGTGAATGATCTTAGTAATGCATTTATGCAAGGCATTAATGCATGAATATTTAATAATGAAGATGGATTTGCAATCGAAGCTTTCATTTATAGTTTGATGTATGACTCTGTTTCCCTTGGATAAGGCACTGATCTTGCAATTAAAGGGGTTCTCAAACCAATATAAAATCCAATCAGAATACCTTTAGTTTGTGTTATGTTTTGAAATGTTTCATCTATCTCATGCTCAAGCATAGTTGAGTTTCATGTGTAGATCTAGCCCATCTGCAATAAACTACTTGTTTTGGAGCCCTAGTGAGATCTATCTGTTTATGTTGATGCTGTCATAGATGTGTAATAGGTTTAATTCTAAGCATCAAAGGTATACCCGCCTAGGTTTTGCAGAGCCTGAAGAGTAGAAGGATTCATATCCTTGTCATGTTGTCCAAGCCCTGAAGTTCTTCATAGATTGAATTGGCTACTTCATAGATCAATTGCAGGTGTTCTTGGGTTATCACTTTTGGTGAACAACAAAAATGGCGACTCTGCTGGGGAACAAATGAATTGTTAAGAGCCTCTGGTTAAGAAAGAATTAATTCATATAAGGTTGAGATTACCCATCCGAGTCACCACAACAAAAATGGCGACTCTGCTGGGGAAGCTGAATAGAAATTGCCTAATTTCATATCCAGCCAGTCTGTCCATTGTGTATGCACAGAGTGTAAAGTGGTTTTATGGTGAAGAAAATGCTCCTTGTTCTGGACCTGCAGAGTGATATGTGTATCATGTCATAGTTTATGAAGGAGTAACAGTGAATGCATGGTTGAAAGTTGTAAGAAGTTCTCTTAGCCATGTGTGAAATTTTTTCCCAATTCCTTATTTGGGTGGCGACTCTGTGGTTCATACCAGTGTTAAATAGCCTGGAAGAGTGTTGATTGCAGCGAGATCGAAGGAGTAACAAAGAATTGAATAAGTGTTGAGTGGCGTTCTGTTGTTCAAACTATCCTCTATACAAAAATGGCGACTATGTGATAAAAGACAGTGCTGAAAGTGGAAGTAAATCTCCAGATCTATAAGAGTTTACAGCTGCAAATCTTCAGGTATTTTTTCAGAGGTTTCAAATGCAAGAGATCTCTTCTAAAAGTTTGAAATGTGTAATGTCATTTTCCCATTTAGTGAACAGCACTAGTATAGAGGGAAAGAGAGAATCTCAAAATTGATTTGCATATCTATGTTGCTAAAATATTCAGTGTATGTTATCCTCCGTAGTATGCAAATGTGGAAGAAATTTATGTCAAGCAATGTTAAGGAATAGATTTGTATAAGGATATGTGCTTGAAGTTTTCTATCCAAGATCTTATAATCATTTGTGGGAGTAGGAGAAAATGAGCAGTAAAGAATTTCAGTCTTGTGTATTTCCACATAGAGCCATGCCTGGTGAAGTGTCACAACCGTATAATAGGAGAAGTTTCGTCATGAACCATTATGCTGCTCTAAATTTCAAAGATATTCCAGGTTACCCAAATCCCATACCCACAGAAATTAGAAAGTATTTGCCCATATTCAGTGGGAAGAAATCAGAATCAGCATGTCAACATGTTAAAAGATTTTCAGATTTGATAGGAGAATTTGAAATTTGCCAAGAAGATGTATGCATGAAGTTGTTTATTCAGTCATTAAAAGAAGATGCAAGAGATTGGTTCTCTTTTTTGCCAGTGAATTCTATTACCTCATGGGAAGAATTGGTTTCAGATTTCATGGATCAATTCAATGAGAAGGTGAGTGATTCTGACTTGCTGAAAGAATTCACCTGTATACAAATTAGGGAAGATGAATTGGTACCAATGTTTAATATCAGATTTTCACAAACTTTGTCCAAAATTTCTAGAAAGTATAAACTCGATGATAAAGTATGTCTGGATGTTTATATGAGTGCATTTGATAAGAAGATGGGTTTCCTATTGAGAAACAAAGAACCCAAAACCTTGTATGAAGCCTTTAACACAGCTAGGGATATGGAAAATAACTTGAAATTTGGGATAGCTAAGAGGTTTGTGTCTGCTATGGTTTCTTGTCAAAGCACCTTCAATGGTGAAATACCATGTGAGTCTCAGCAAATCATTCCATGTCTAGGTGCATCAAGCTCTGCAGTTCCAAATGGCTTTTATGATGCATGTGTTTCAAATTTAAATGAGAGTCAAGAACCTTTGTTGTTAATGCCGGTTGTCTCTCGCAGTAGTGATGGAATGATCAGTGAGAAGCATTGTGAAAATGTTGATACAGAGACAGATATATACAAGGGATATGTACCATTTGATTTGTATGCCGGTTATGCTGATTATGTGACTGGCAATTACCAAGTGAATCATGCATCTCTCCAGGAAAATATTAATGAAAATGATGATGGTGATGACCATCAATCTTTACATGCTGCTGATGTATTTGATGTTGAAATACCAAATACAGAAGGATTACTAAGTGTTGTTGTTTGTGCAAGCGAAAATGTGCCATATGATGAAAATCAGAATTGTTTAGTGCAAACAATAGTTGATCCTCATTTAGATATTGATAATCTTAATTGTGTTGAGGATGAAGTAAATCTATTTTCAGATTTCACTTCAAATTTCGCTTCTTGTAATCATGTTGATAATCTTTCTTTTTTGAAAGATATGCACAATGTTAATTCAGAAAATTGTAATGGTACACATGATTGCGATGAAGATATAGCACACATGGATGGAGAAAAGTTTATGGAATCTCACATGGAACAACAAAGTGCAATGCAAGTCCAGAAGATTGCAGAACTTAAGAAAGCTCTTGAAGTTGTGGATAAGAAAGTTCAAATGTTGGAGAGCCTTCGAGCTGTTGATGAAGACCTTCTGAAATATAGTGAAGAGGATTCTTCAGAAAAGGACTGTGAATTGAATGCGTGTACACTTGATGAACATGCTGATCTAACAGATGGTTTTATGACAGAAAGATTTAGTGAACATGCTAAAAACTTATCTGATGAAGTGAATGGCAGCGATGTTCATGTTCATTCTTTGGCTGATGACGAGTGTTCAATTGGTGAAGAAGATCAGTTGTGGCAAGATAAGTTTGATTATCTTGATTTTCAGAATGATGGTCATAGAATAAAATCTCATGAATATGAAACATGGAACACTGAGGATTGTTCCAGCCAAGTTTCATTTTCTTCTTTGTCTGATGAAGATGATTATGAGGATCGAATGGATGGTGTCTTTAGCAATTTTACTAATGCTTTATTCAATGCTGATATAGATACAGACCAATCACTTCAGTGTCATAATGTTCATAAAGAGATTGTCCATTTTGTTTCTAACCCTTTGTATGAAGAAATAACTGATCAGCCAGATGTTGTAAATGATGAACCAGTCCATAATACTGATGGAATTCCAAACAACAATAGCATATGTTGTGAAAACTTATCTCATGATGAAAGTAAGAGGCATGGATTATGTGATGATCATTTAAAACCACAAATGAAAGTGTTTCAGGGGGATATAAGTATGGATGAAAAGGATTCAGCTGAGGATTTGCTTCAGCCGGAGGTATGCATTCTTTTCCATGAATGGGATGTTGAGAATGCAGAGGTTTTCAGTTTGATAAGCAAGGATAGTATGAGGTGTGATCAGCATAGTGAAGTATCACATCTGGATGGTAATGTTCATGTTCCTTGTTTGCATCAGTTGGTTAGTAGTGTCCCTCATTCTATTGATTTAAATGATAATAAGGTATGTGCTGATAGGAACTACAATGTTGAAAATGAGTGTTTTATTTTTCAAGTTCAGCATGATGATGTCCTTGCAAATGATAGAGTTGAGTGGAACAGTGAAAGGTATGTCAGCTTGTGGGAATGCCTCTATGGTGATTTGTCTCATGATTTTACTTGTGTTGAAATAGTGTGTGATCACAAAGTTCAAAATCAGACCAAAGGTATGCACACTGTTTGTTTCAGTAATGAGACAAAAGAGGTCGATTATAATGATCATGCTCAGTTGTTACTAGAAGGTGCCTTTGTTTTGATCAACATGTCAGGTGATGAGAATCAGATTTTTGACAGAGGTAAATGTGTGTAAGTGGAGCAGCTTGTATTACTTGTTAGCATGTTTGTATATCTTGTATAGTCGCTTTGCTTCAGTTGTGTGGTTTTCAATAAAGTGCCCTGCTGTTTGGGTAGAATAAGGAAGCCCTGTTTTGAGAAGAGAAGAATTGAGAGAAGAATGACCCGTCTTTTGGGTGGTCTGCTTAACCAAAGATATCTGGATTATTGTGTTGATCTTGCAATCAACCATCCCCAGTTAGAGCCACTGTTGGGAGCATTTAAAACTGAGTCAAGTTTATAGGCCCATTTCAAAATTTTGCCCTGCATTTCCAAATGATTAAAATAAGTCAGTTTGAATGGCCTAGTTAGCAAGGAGGTAAAATGGAGTCGGTTGATTTTCAGAGGGTAAGGCTCGGGATTCATGTCCCACATCTTTCATTTGGCTTATTCAGTGATGTGCAACTTTCAGAATTCAATTTGGATAAGTTTACTAGGTACCCATTTCGAGGGGTGAGCTGAAAGTGCATTCTAGGCACAAGTGCAAATTTTATTAAGTTGCCTTCTTTGAGCGATTGCATCTTTTTCCCTATTGATCTTCATGGAGAAATTCAAGATGGATTCAATTGTATGCATAAATGTGAGTCACCCTGCAAAATTTCAGGTCTTTACGAATCCATTTGCTCAGTTTTCAAAACCGAATCCGTTTGCAGTTTGTGTGTTTGCACAAGTGTAAAAATGTTTTGGTGAGCGTCATGTCAGAATGTTTGTTCCGAGCTAATGTTGGTATAAATGGTGAGAATACATTTCAAATTTCAAGCCTTTATCAATCCGTTTGATCAGTTTTCAAAAGGATTCATTTTGCCATCAAATTCAGTTATCCGCACTTTCAGTGTTATATCAGTTAATGTAGCCGTTTTGGTGAGCGCACCGTTTGCATCCTGTCAGTCTGGTGATCGAACTGAGAATTCAAAGATTTAACATGTACTTAAAGGTACCTATGTTCCGAATTTGAGAGCCTACGGAGGTCGTTTGATATTTTTGAGAAAGGCGTCATGTGTTGCCAGAACATTGACTTCATCAGGTCCGCAGTGTCGACAAAGCCAGTTGGGCATTTTCGGAAATTATTATCTCTTCGCTCGGGACTCGTCTTGAGAAACCGTTTGGTAGATATCATCCTTGTATATCAAAGTACATGCCTGTCAGATGGCGAGCTCCAGAAAGGTGTTTTGACAGGTTTGAAAATTACGTCATCGCGATTAAATGCGAAAATTGTGGCGTAATTGCCTGAAGGATGTAAAATGCAATTTTATGATCCGAAAATGGTGCCGATCGATTCCAGAGGTATGCTTGAGGTTCCTAAGATATTCCAGAGGCCAGTAGCTTGAAAACGAAAATTTTTTTTAGTCGGACCCACTTTGGGGCCCGACCTGGCTCATGCCTGTGCTTTAATTTTAATGTTGAAATGTTCTTTTTCCCTGGCAATATATGTGTATCCATATTGGCTCGAATGCAATTCACCAGTCGGACAGTGAGAGAGAAGAGAAACTCCAATACCAAATGCGAATTGGTATGTGGAAAATTGAAAGGTTTTCAAATTAAATAAAGCTGGCATGTTTTGATGCAAATGCACTTGGCAGCCATGGTGTTGAGAAGACCATTTAAAAGTTTTAAACCAAATGCATTGGCATGTGGAAATTTATTAAACCTTTCAACCAAATTTAATTTGGGAGGTTGAAAGCCAAATTCCACAACCTTCCCAGCATTCTCCTTGTTGTGTGTGATGTTTGGGAGTGCATTTTAAAACTCCAGCCAATACAAACAACAATTTAATCCTTTGTGTGGAGTTTTGGGGGGCAGCTTTTAACCAAATGGAATTGCCTCTACCAGCAGCCTCCCTTTACGTGGAGTGAAGTTTAAAATGTAGAAGCTTTCAATTAAATGCAAACACTTAATGGCAGCCCCTGCGTGGATGGGTGTGGTTGAGTTTTCAATGGAACTCCAACGAATGCACATTGGCAAGGCTAATATCTTCTCCTCCTTGCCATGAGCTTTTGGCAGGTGTGTGAGTTTTTGTGAGGTGGGTGACTGTAGAAGGAGGTTTAATGGCATTCAAAACCTTCAATTTAATGCAATTAGCAGCAAATAGAAGCTTCAGCCAATGCAATGTTTGGAGTGTGTTTGGAGTGTGTTTGGAGTGTGGAATGTGGTGTAGCTTTGCAATCTTCCCCTCTTCTCACGTGCTGGCAGTGAGCAGCATGTATAAACCTCCAAGCCAAGTGTGAGCAGCAGTTTGGCAACCCCCTTTCATGTGGTATGTGTAAAGCCACATAAAACATAAAGGATTTAAATACAAACAAAATGACATTGGCAGGTGTAAAGCTTGTTTCCACGACCCTGCCAGCATCGTTCCCAGCCATGGTATTCTTAAAAGGCCATTTGGAATACTCAATGAATGCAAAAGTCTCAAAAAAAACCTCCAAAAACGCAGCTCCAGGCCTAATCGCATTATCCCACATTGACTGGGAAAGGGACGTTTTTGGTATTTATATACAAAAACGCACAGTAATATAATGTCTAAGCCATAAAGGCTTTTGACACAAGGTGCCCATGGGCGCCCAAGGCGGGCCCACGTGCGAGCATGCTTCTCGAGGTGAAGGAAGAATTGATTGGACGAAGACAAAGTGGACCCCACGCAGGCACGCTTCCCGAGGCAAAGAAGCAAAATTTTGCAGACGAAGGCCGAGTTAAAGAGCGAGCAAGTTCGAGAAAGATCGACGGCTCGCGCTATTTCGCAAAGGGAAGATGCACGCGAGTTAAACCAGCGAAATAGCGAGGATGAACGTGAGCCGTCCACATGGCACGTAGGTGGTGGGTACAGCCAACAGTCCAGCACGCGGGTCCCGATGAGGTGGCGATGATGTGGCATACAAGCAAGCGGCCAAGTGGCAGTGACGAAGCAGATGACGTGGCGATGATGAGGTGTCATCCCAGGTGGCATCCGGTCAACCCCATCAGCCAATCAGAGGCTGCCACGTGGCAAGGCGTCAGAGCACAAATGGAGGCAAAAATCAAATTTTAAATGAATAAATGATATAGTTTAGACTATATTGAAATTCGAAATATTTAAATGATGGATCCATGATGAGAATTAATTCGCCCAGGGTCCAATTTTTGGCCAAAGTATAAAGTATTATATATCGCCGAAAAGCTCTCGGAGCGAGGAATCTGATTATGAAGTTAATTTGGACAAATGTGAAGTATTTTAGAAGCAGTTTTCACGGGAACGAAATTCAGTTAGAGAAGGGACACTTGGCAATTCAGTTACAGATTTGATTTGGTTCCCTCTCTCTTTTTATTCCCCATTCTTCTCAGTTGTAAGGGTTCCAGAATTCTGTGAGAAGGGCTCCAGTTTTCATGGCTTCCAATTTTGAGCATTCTTGAAGATTGTACAGGGCAGGGCTTTTCCTTCAGTAATGGAGTTCAATTCTTGCTATAGGTGTTTTTAGTTGCAGGGTCTTGTGTATGTAAGGCATACATAAATTCACACAGGATTGTCTCTAGATTTGTATTTCCATTTTATCAAATCAGATCCTCAAGGAGGATGAAATTTGTTATCTCAAGGAGATAGTTATGATTGTTTGCAGGGATTCTTCAAGGAAGGATTTAAATTCTACAATAAATCATAAAAAATGGAATATAGTTTCAAGATCTGATGATTTTGTGAATGATCTTAGTAATGCATTTATGCAAGGCATTAATGCATGAATATTTAATAATGAAGATGGATTTGCAATCGAAGCTTTCATTTATAGTTTGATGTATGACTCTGTTTCCCTTGGATAAGGCACTGATCTTGCAATTAAAGGGGTTCTCAAACCAATATAAAATCCAATCAGAATACCTTTAGTTTGTGTTATGTTTTGAAATGTTTCATCTATCTCATGCTCAAGCATAGTTGAGTTTCATGTGTAGATCTAGCCCATCTGCAATAAACTACTTGTTTTGGAGCCCTAGTGAGATCTATCTGTTTATGTTGATGCTGTCATAGATGTGTAATAGGTTTAATTCTAAGCATCAAAGGTATACCCGCCTAGGTTTTGCAGAGCCTGAAGAGTAGAAGGATTCATATCCTTGTCATGTCGTCCAAGCCCTGAAGTTCTTCATAGATTGAATTGGCTACTTCATAGATCAATTGCAGGTGTTCTTGGGTTATCACTTTTGGTGAACAACAAAAATGGCGACTCTGCTGGGGAACAAATGAATTGTTAAGAGCCTCTGGTTAAGAAAGAATTAATTCATATAAGGTTGAGATTACCCATCCGAGTCACCACAACAAAAATGGCGACTCTGCTGGGGAAGTTGAATAGAAATTGCCTAATTTCATATCCAGCCAGTCTGTCCATTGTGTATGCACAGAGTGTAAAGTGGTTTTATGGTGAAGAAAATGCTCCTTGTTCTGGACCTGCAGAGTGATATGTGTATCATGTCATAGTTTATGAAGGAGTAACAGTGAATGCATGGTTGAAAGTTGTAAGAAGTTCTCTCAGCCATGTGTGAAATTTTTTCCCAATTCCTTATTTGGGTGGCGACTCTGTGGTTCATACCAGTGTTAAATAGCCTGGAAGAGTGTTGATTGCAGCGAGATTGAAGGAGTAACAAAGAATTGAATAAGTGTTGAGTGGCGTTCTGTTGTTCAAACTATCCTCTATACAAAAATGGCGACTCTGTGATAA